>NC_072739.1:4723995-4996006 GCF_026930045.1 Uloborus diversus
GGATTCAGGGGAGGGTCAAAGGGTCAGCTGACCCCCCTGTGACAAGAATTTTTTTACGACTATTATAAAACTTCAACTTTTTATTTTAATCGGGAAAATTAGTTCATGGAATCAATATTAAACTTTTTCCAACTATGGTCTATAGTTGTGGTTTCATATATTTCAAAACTTACGGTAATGTAACCAGTCTGTCTGCCTAAAGAAAAGGGCAGTTGAGTTTTGTTGAAAATTTGAGGAAGTATGATCCATAGCGCAGGTTGCGCCATTAAAAATTTAAAGGAGGGGGATTTGATAGGGTTGTGCTTCCATTTGGGCGGGGGGGGGGGGGAGGGGTGCACATCACCCTTGGACGGGAGGCATCCCTGCTTAACTAATATTTTTTCCATAGGATGTATAACATTGACCTTTGAAACTTGACCCCCCTTACAAGAATTTCTGGATCCGCCCCTGACTCTATAAAACATATGAAGTAAGCTACATTAAACAAATGTATTCAAGTTGGAACTATAGAAAAATATCAGATCTACCGGTATGTTGTATTCGTTTATGAACGGGAAGAAAATGACGCATTTTTAAATTGATTTCTGGGGAGTTTCATGGTGAATGCGAAAGGAAATCCTACCCTGGCTCTGCCATTTTGTGGCGAGTGGCCGAAAATTCCCGTATGCTACCATTGTCCACATGCAGTACTTTTTGCTTCCTGTTGAACTTTGCCAGCATCTTGTCAAACTCCTCCACAAACTGCACCCTCTCCGAGTTTCACTCAATCTCTCTGCAAATATTTTTGAATAGGTAAAAATTGAAAAAACGAAGATGGCAAAACATATTTTCAACTTGAGTTCTTTGCGTTTAAAGATAAGGCGGGAGGTATCTGCCACCCATTTACGCATTGTATAGTCAGTTTTTTACGAGAAGGCACTTCGCCACGCCTCCTCGAACGCAGAGTTCCATTTTACGCGGGGGTGATCGGTAAGCAATCCACACGCTTCTAAAGGAGACAAAACCAGACATCCTCAACTTGGGCGTGCATTTTAATGTGCAAAAAAGTCTTAGTGTCTTTTACGTCACTTGCTTCACTTGTCTGTTGGGGCATTCCAAGGTATTTTTGACATTATGTAGAGTCCGTAACGTGACCTTTTTTTGCCATAACTTTTTAATTTACCGTTTGATTTGCAAATTATTTTAATTTCAGCTGGTGTGTTGGTAGGAAAAGATCAAAATAAAATAATATGCTAATCAAACAGTAAATTAAAAAGTTATGGCAAAAAAGGTCACGTTACGGACTCTATATAAATGTCAAAAATACCTTGGAATGCCCCTGTTGCCATTTTAGTTATTCTTATATTTTAAAAACTGTTGCTTTTGCAACAAAATGCTATGATCCCAATATACCCTCTGCCGAAAACAGCGAAATGGAATCATTGGATACCTCGTAACGAGGGAGGAGTCAGGTGCCTTCTCCTGAAAAAATACACAATACCATTACGCTTGAAAGAAGTCACAATAAAAGAAACTGAAAATTACAGAAAATATTGTTAAATGTATTTAAAACTGCGTCATTTTCTTCCTTTTTATACACTGACACTTCACTCTCCGGGGACCCACTGTGCCTTTCACTACGTGATTTAACCAGTTTAGGAACCCCGGAGCTTTTTTATACACTGACAGTAGACCTAATGATGAATCGGACAATGAAATGTTTTGTCAATGAATATTCTTGAAATCAGTTTCCTTCCATTAATTCAAGCAACTGTGTGTGGTAAATCTCTGGGTCTTGAAGATCGTTGAGGGAAAAGGGGTTGAGTGTATAAAATAAGATGTTCCTCCAGTTTCGCTGGCAAGAAATTTCCTGTTTTGCAGTTTCAATCGTAGATTTTGATTTATGTAAGAGGGGAGGGATGTCGGCGAAGCTGGAGATAAACCTAAAATAAGAAGAGTGAAAGCTGACGCAAGGGAATATGAACTACATATTTGACATTTAACACCCTAAGAGGCTCCCGCATAAATCTGAGCAAATGGGTCCCAGAGGAACATAAACTACATATAGATATTTACTATTGTACGGATTATATATCACAATTTTTAAAAATCAGAAAAGCACACGACTTTACTAATTTTCCTCGTCAAAAGACATGCTGCCGAAGATACGATCAACTTTTTCATGAACAAATACTACGAGATAAAAAAATACTCTTCCGCAGTGAACTTTTTCCAATAAAATGTTTTTCGAAAAAAAAAAAAAAAAATGAAGCTATGAAATTTTAAAGCCAATTTTGGTGAGAACAATCCAAGTATCACCAGGCCCGGCGACGTTTCGAGCCTAAGAGATAAAATTATAGATTTGTATATTTTCGTGTAACGGTTCTTGTTTTTTCCCAACGAGTGTACAAAGGAGCTCAGCTCTCTAGTAAGTTATTTTTAGTCAGTTTATAATCAATCTTATAAGAACTGTTACTTAGCCCTGTTGCGGAATGTACATGTTGTGAACTGTGCTTTGATTGGGCCTTAAATACGTGTTTACTGATTTGCCTGCTGTGTTTTATATTATATGCCTAATTTCAGGATAATTTTACCAATTGCAAAGATGTGTATTTGTGAACAAAACTGCTGTTTAAACAGAAATTGCTTATCTTTTCAAAGACAGCTGAATTGAAAATGATAACTTGTAATAATATCTAGACATTCTAAATTTTGAATTTGGGTCATTTTACATGTGTAGTAAGGCACTTTGTCGTCATTTTATTCTCTAACTGTTACCTTTTGCCAACGAAACAATGTGCTGCTGTAATGATGTGTCTGTCATCGATGAGGGTGCCTCCGCAAAGTTGCGTTGAGGAGTTGCCATAGAAAATAGCCACCTGAAACAAATAAAAAATACATGAGGTACGGAGACCAAATCTTAAGCTGTAACGGTATTAAAAACCCTTTCAAGAAAGACGATGATCTTCAATTGCAGAGGCTGTCTAACGGTCAAGCCCTCCTGTCAAGTCCATCACGTCGAAACTTTCTTGCTGCTCCTTACGTGTTTAAGTTTAAGATATTTTTACGCAGAAGGATTTTTTTTACGAATCAAACCTCGAGCATGGATTCAGGCGACAGGTCGCAGGCGTTCCATGTGTTCTAACAGTTAAGTATGCTGCCTTTTACTCAAGCGAATTTGGATGCTACCCCCCAGCATGGGTCGAAACGAAAATATACACTTCTGACCTCCCTAGTACTAAACATCAGTCTTAAGTTTTGTGAAAAAAGTTGGGGACTTTTTGGATAAAATAGGGTTGGTCCCGTGAATCATAGGTCTCCTTAACGCGACCAGAAATTTCACAAAACTTGGTTTGCCGACTTCAGTTTCGAGAATGAACTGTGAAGATCCGCTATTTGTGCCCGAATATTACAAATGTTCATGCCCATTCTTTTTCAATTTGTGTTTTCATATTTTAATATTGATTGCCTCCAAAACCAGCAGCTGGATCCGCATCTGTCAAACCTCCCCCATTCCGACAGAAAAATATTCACATTACGGCATCGTTTTAATGCGTTCAAATATATTTAGTTATCCTGTCAGTCCCATATTATTCGCTCCAAAATAATTTTAGCATAATTATGAACATTCGTCGCCTAATCTTCATATATATAATAGCCGATGATCGAGTAATGCTGACGTCATCAACAATGAAACTCGCACCACGTCATGATAATTTGATAATATGTTTCGGTAATGTTTATCATGCAGGGAAAGGCTTTATTGTGACAAGGCTGAACTCGATCCCGTCACTGGTAAGACTGTGTCGTTTCAGGGGAGTGAAGAAACGAAAAAATGATCAACAATCAACGCTACCTACTAAGGTTTAGGGTTAACCCATTGGAGTTAGGGTTACAATTTCAGCTATCAAAATATCCCCAAACAAGCAATGGCTTCGTTTAAATGTAGAAGCAATTTTCGCTCTTCGTACCTTGACGGGCGATTTTCTAGTAATAAATATCTGTTGCTAAATATTCGTCTCTTCCACATTATAGTCAAAATATGCCTCAAAATGAAAGTAAACTTTATCTCACCACTTACCATCCAGGGCCAAATCTTATCCGCCGATTCCCCGCCCACCGTGAAAATCTTCACTCTGTCGACTGATGGTTCTTCTTCGTCCAGCACAGCAGCTCCACTGTAACTTACTGGCTCTGGAGATCTTGGCTCAATTCCTTGGTCCAGAAACTCTTCAAGCAGTGGTTCGTGAAGGACAGCTCCTCCAGTTTCAGGAGACTCCATTCCAGAAGATGGGAACATCTCGGCTTCAGGAGGAGGCATCTTAGCAACAACAGGCGAAGGAGCAGCTTGAACTTGAGGAGGTTTCCCATATATAGGAAACGGATTAGCTGGAGGCGAAGGAGCTGCTTGAATTAGAGGAGGCGGTGGCTTTCCATATATAGGAAAAGGGGAAGCTATAGGCGAAGGAGCAGGTGGACTCTGAGGCGAGTGAAGGATAAAGTCCGGCAAAGGAGCTCCTTGCACAGGAGAAGAAGGTAAGGTTTCAACTGGATAAGGCCCTTGTTGATATTCAGGAGAAATAGAAGTGTGTCTTCTTCCGCATGCTTGAAGGAAAAAAATAATGAAAACTGATGTTATTTTTCACATTCGAAAAAGACTAAATTTTATTAAGAATCTGGAAATATATACTAGGTAATCAATAAGCCTGTACATGTGATGTATTTTACTCTCCGATTCATATATAAAAATGTTTAAAGAAAATGAAAATAAAAATAGTAACAACAATAATATAGGGCAATTATACGGTAAACAGACATCAAGAACTATACTCCAATGAGATGTCCAGACTCAATTTGTTCTAGCATATTCCACCTGCTCATGAATGGTACACCGGAACATCCCCTGGTGCTCCTCTAAGAGTCAAATGTGACCGTAAATTCATAATAAACTGCTGTACATAGACTTACAACTGGCCACATTTGAACGTGGTAAAAGAATCCGCCCTACTTGTAAAAAATGCTGGACCTTCCAGTTCCACCTGAGTATCTTCTGGGTTGCATCGGAGTTTGCAAGGCAGACTGCTTAACCTCCGATCCCCGCAGTGTAACTGATTTAATAGCGGTTGACAACCTGCTGGAGCTGGTCGAACTTTATATGTCTAATCTCTTCAAGAGGATAAGCAACCGCAACAACAACGGTAGCAGACGAAAAAGCGGTTGACAACCTGCTGGAGCTGATCTAACATTAGATGTCAGTATGTCAAGAGGATAAGCAACCACAACAACAACGGTATCAGAAGTTCCAATTGTTGCCCAAAGCACCCTTTAAAGATTCCAAATATGTTAGATCCTTGTGTTTCATTGCACGAACTTTATGAAGAGCATGGACTACTTCCACATATAATGCAATTAAACTTTGAAGACTTCTAGAGGAAATATTTAAATGACATTTTTGTAATCGGACTTATCCGTAAGATATGTTCGTTACTGAACCAAAAAATATTGTTAAACTCAGTAATGCCGACCAATGTCAGAGCACTTGAGAACAAGAAATGCGATGGTGAGAGTGCCGACATACTAGTTAGTAAGAACAAATTAGAGTTTGTGTCGGTACAAAGATTTATATAACTGTATCATCTCCTTTTCCTGAGAAAATCAAATTTCGCATTTAAGTCTCTTTCGAAAGATTTTTTTTTTATGTTAATGAAGCATAAAAATGTAGCAAAAGATTTGGTTTTGATTGAGGATCGCGATTTTATTGAAGGAACTTCGTTTGTCATCGTAGTTTGTTAAGATGGATCCGTTGAGATTAGGAATTTTGTTAAAGGTGAGCTCATACCAAAAAATTAAAATAATAAAAAAACTTATGTTTAAAAGAGGAGTATACATCTTATGAAAAGTTTTCATCTTACGTTTCGTTTCATTCTAGAGTCAGCTGGCAATGTTTACCGTTATGCGGCCCTTTTCGTTCTAGAGTTGGTCACTAAGCTAAACGAGGGGTGGCCACAGTTGTCATCCTTTGCCAAGAAGCCTCGAAAAAAATTGCATGACCTCGTTCGCCTTGATCAAAATATCAAACCAGTATACCGTTGACCGTAATGCCGAGTGGTAAAAATCTAGGCTCTAGAGTTGGAAAAAAAAAATCATATAAATTCGAGTCCCGACTTACGCGAGGGATGCGTTCCAAGATTCCTCGCGTAAGTCGAAATTTCGCGTTGTGAAAAAATGTATGTTTTTCAAATTTTATAGGAACATACCAAACTTTTTTAGACATTTGTAAACACCCCTCAAACTGCTTTCAAGCATTCCTCAACTATACATTAGTTTTTTACATAAAGAACAGAACTTTTACTGTATTTAAAAGATAAAAAAAGCTGTTTTATTCAACATAAAATGCTTAAAGATGCACAAAATGAATGACCGACGGGAGGAAAAGACACAAAATAAAACACGGTACACACAGTATGTAGTAATAATAAAATGCTGCACTATTATAGTACTGTAGAGTAGATACAGTAGTAATATTTATGAGATATAAAATGATGGTTTGTGCTCTATGATTAGATTGTTATTCTTATCTGACACATTTTTAAATACGGTTGCTTCGTCTTTTCTTTAATAACTTTTCTATTTGAGGCATCAACGGCCTCTCTTCCTGATCTCTTAAATCTACAATACAAGAGCAGCTTCCATTTTCATACTATTTACTTTGCTTAGACTCTGCAAGCTTTAATATTGAAACTAAGTTCTGAACTTTTACAGATACCTTTTTATTTTGACTTTTAATTGTACGTATGGAAGATTCAATCATATACTTTTTGTCGCGCTACCGACGACATTTTGTAGTTGTTCAAGCATATCAAAAATCTTAATCCTTTTTTTTTTGGTCTTGAGATAAAACAGCAAACTAACCTGGCATTACATTTCATCAACTTTAATATTTAGCATGAAAAAAACTAAAATAAATGAAACATACTGAGTGGTTATTTGATGCACTAACAACGCGATGAGACTAGTTTGATGTGAGAACTTTCGCTGTCAGTGATGCTAAAGGAATGTAATAACAGTCCTTGGAAATCAATATTTAGTAACCAATAACGAAGCCTTCCTTCCAAAAAATTCGTAGTGTGTACCAGGAATTCGTGTTAGCTCTAAAATACGTTACTCGGAAAAAATTCGCGTTATAGCCATTTCGCGTAAGTTGAATCGCGTTGTAGCGGGAGTGGACTGTATTGTGGCAAAAATTTAAGAGCTTCAAAGTTACTCTAAGTTAGTCTTTTTGCATTAAACGTAATTGAAAGTTCAAATTTTGCTTAAATTGCTTAAAAGAAAGAGTAAGTGCTGCGATTCGACCACCCAGATATCGCTTCATATTTTTAACCCCCGACCACAAAGGAAGGGGGTTTTAAGTTTGACGTGTTCTGTGTCACTCTGGCGCCTAAGCGGATGAGCCGATTTTGAAAAAGTTTTTCTTTTGTTCGAAAGGAGAGTTGATCGAGAGTGCTAAGTTGCGTCTTCGGATGACATTAATTAATGAAAATATCAATTAAAAAACGCTAAAAGATTTTCGCATTTTTTGTAGTGAAAAGATATTTAAAAGTTTTTAAATTTAGCTCCAAAATAAGGAGTAATTTTTCTGCATCTGATAGAATGAGTTTAGAACTTCCATGTTGTATAGAGTTCGAATTATAACGGGTTTTTTTTAAGAAGATTATTTTAAATATGGCTAAGCTTTTATTCATGCTATTAGTAACTGAATTCACTGTTAGCCGAAGATATTAATCAAAAACCTCTAAAAGGGTTTTCGCGAATTTTGCAGTGAAACCATATTTAAAAAAAAAAAATTAATTTGAATGTTGACATCTTGAATTCAAATTATGTTTTTCGCAATCACGAGTGTGTGTATGTAGGCATGTGTGTTTGTGTGTGGAGGGTATGTGTGTGTGTGTAGGGGGTATGTGTATGTAGGCATGTGTGTTTGTGTCTGTGTGCTGGCATTAGTGTGTGGGTAGTTGTGTATATGAATGTGTGTGTGTGGGGGGGGGGGGTATGTGTGTGTGTAGGCATATGTGTTTGTGTATGTGTGTGTAAGTGTATGTGTTTGTGTGTGTGTGTGCGTGCGTGTGTGTGTAGTTGTGTATGTATGCGCGTGTGTGTAGGACATGAGTGCAACCTGGAGACGGCTTTCGCTCTAGGAGCAGCATCGTGAGGACCCGGTCGAAGGTGATGCTGCAGAGGGGTGGCGGTGGGAAAATAAAATCAAAGGACATCAAAACAGTCAAGTGAGAACAATAAGCAATCGTGATTGCTCAAAAATTAGTACCAAAATAAAGAGGTTTTTTTTTGCGTCTGATTGAATGTGTTTGGAACTTCCATGTTATATAGAATTCGAATTATAACGGTTTTTTAAATCATATTTTAATTACGGCTAAGCCTTTATGCACACGATTGGTAGCCGAATTCATTGTTGGCCGACAAGGAAAGAAAACACAATGATTTAAAATTTTTATCTGTTGACAGTTTCTATTTCATAAAATATTTGTAATTAATTTTAATAGTTTTTGGTTTTTAAAAGGATTTTCAATTTTCCCTCTTGATCCTGCATTTACGACTCAATCTTGGTTTTTTTTAAATTTTAATTTTAGTTCTATTTTCAGAAGTAAGCAACTTCCAAGTTTCACCCACCTTTCGGGCTGATGCGACTGATGTGTTCAGGGCGTAGCGTTGTTGTTGGTGGTGGTGGTGTTTCTGTAGTCGAAGTCGTCGTTCTGCGCCTAGGACAGCAGACCATTGGCACTTCTGTATTGGACCATCCACAGACCTTAGGGTTTCTGCGCCTTTTTCGGATGTTGGCCAACATCACTGGACAAGAAGTGACCAACACACACTCCTCGCAATCTGCAGAGCATGAGGTACGGGAACGCACTGCAGTGAAACGCACTTCAGCTATTACGTTACAGACTGCAGTTGCAGAAAACACTGGGAAAAAAAATATGCATGTGTATCAAATAGGTAATTGAAGAAGTTTAACAATTCAAGTTCATTTCACCAATTAAATGAACAAAGCTTATATTTTTTCAATACTTCAGCCGTTACGAGTACAGGAAACTGGAGAAAATTTCCTTCCCTTTCAGTCTTATGCCTAAGTTGTAGTGGTGGAGATAATTAGTGTGGTACCATTACCATTGTCATCTCTTGATGATTAATAGAGTTATCGTCGTACTCTTATGGGTAATGGTGATCTCCGAGTGCTCAGGTGTTTTTAACAGACAGTCAGTAACCGGTTTAACGAACCTCTATTTAACAAATTTCGCGGTGTAGCGGATTTTTCTTTTCCCCCGACTTAAATGAAGGCAGAACCCCCCTATTTACAGAATAATGATTCCCGATTTTACTAATTATTTTAACAGCTAAAAAAATATATTTTTTTTTTTGTTAATTTGAGTTTGTAAAACTTACTTTTTCTAATCCTTTACATGGCCTGCAAACTGTAAAAGCATATCTCATGCAGTAGGCTGTAAATGACACACTATTTTCTTATCTCCGTTAAGTTGAAAGAGAACTATTTCGAGTCAAGTATCAAGGAAATTGTCAAACATCTACTACTCAGTATTTTAAAATTTCAAATTAACTAGTGTGTAATATTAGTCGCGGAATGCTGAATAAAAAGTGTACACTTGCTAATCATGGATATTTTTGTGCAGTTGTTTATTAGAACTTTTAGATAAGGTATGTGCATTTTTTTCTCACCCCGATATTACGAATACCCCGATTTAACGTATAAAAGTTTCGGTTTCGACGACTTAGTTAAATCGGGGTCCGACTGTACGATCACTTCCGTGAAGAATCATCGTCCCTATCTAGTCACCTGTGGCCGGTACATCAATTTATGAACACTACATTAATTTTCTTTCCGTTGCACGTCTGTCTCTAGGCAGCGAGAAGCAAAGTGATGTAAGTAGAATTTTTGAAATTTTGAGTAACACGCATTTAAAGTTCATATCCTACGTAGGTTTTCATTGATTTTTTTTTCTAAATCATGCTCTGTAGCAGCACCTCCTAAGACTACCAGAACAACGTCTAGCCCCAAAACAGAGGAGAGGTCGCTCTACTGCTCGCACTGATTATCTCCAAAATTTTAATTTTGGCAATTGCATCCCTTGTTTCTCACTATCTCAATGAACCCTATTCACCTGACGTCACTGCGGGTATAAAACGTCACTGCTGTGCATTGTGGGTACTGTAGCAGATGAAAATCCGGAACTATGACGTATAATAACACTTGCTTTTATGCGGCTTATAAACTCTTCTTTCTAGTTAAAAAACTGATCTCTTGAAAGTTTTTAACTAAGAAACATTGTAAAAGGAATGATGAACGATTCATTTAATACGAAATACTCTCTTTATAATCGTATTTTCATGGTTTTAAGACTTTTTGGTTCCTTATCAGAAACATAGTGAAAACTAAAATTCTCCTTTTATTTTCCCCTTTCCTCAGCATTTTTCATGCAGTCATAATTCTGTATAAGCCCTAAGCATGTTCATGATGCGTATGAAGTCCAGTAATATATATCTATACTAATATTATAAAGAGAGAGCGATGATTTTTGTGTGTTTATATGTTCGAGGTAATCTCCGGAACCACTGCACCTATTTGAAAAATTTCTTCACTATATGAAAGGTGCTTTCTTACTGAGTAACATAGGGTATAATTCGAAAAAAAAATCCGATAAATTGTTTTTTTAATTCCAATTTAGGTCTAAATTTCACGTAAATTGCCTACTATTGGCTATTAAAGGGGTGAAAATTACTTGCACATATTAATATTATGTATACTGCAGGGGGTGTAGGTCAGTGGTAGAGCGTTCGCTTTGCATGTGAAAGGCCCGAGGTTCGATCCCCCGCACCTCCAAGGATGTCGTTCCTTTTATGAGCCGAGATGGCGTAACCGGTAAGGCCCCGGGCCTGTATCCGGAAGGTCGCGGGTTCGATACCGGCCGATTGCCTTGGCGGTTTAAACAATTTATTAGCCAGCTCACTAAAAAGGAAATTTATAAACTCTTTCTCTGTTGGACAAAGCAACCAACTGTTCGGCAAATGTCCAAGTGGTTGGTTTGCTTCCCAGATATGGAGTGCATAGGAGTTGGTTAAACCAACGGGCTAGGTGTATGAACCTGGTACTCAAGGAAATTTGCGTTAAGCGTAGTATCAGGTTTATTGATGTGTGGAGTAAATGTAAACGCGATTGGATTGCTAGGGATGGCCTGCATCTGAGCTCTACGGGGGTCAAAATGGTTAGTGGGTTGGTTTTAGAGGATTCAGAATCAAAAAACTAAGTTGGAATGGGGGGCATGCTTTAAGGAGCAGAATTGGAATGTGTACTAGCTATTGGGATTTTAGTAGAAACGGAAATAGGGTGGCTAGTAAGAGAAAAGATTTTAGCAGTTGGGATCCAAATAATCGCGCAGCATTAAATAGTGGTAAGATGGGTTTACTTAAGGTTTTTTATACAAATGCTCGTAGTATTAGGAACAAGATGGAGGAATTGAAAAGCATAACAATCGACGAGAGGTTGGATATTATTGGAGTTACCGAGACATGGGCTACCGAAAGTGATGATGATTTATTATCGATTGCTATGTATAATTTGTTTAGACAAGATAGAGTAGGTAAAAGAGGTGGTGGGGTTTTATTTTATGTCAGAGACACTTTAACTTGCAATGAATTGGTAATTAATGATAAACCTAATGAGATTGATATGATTTGGCTGGAGCTGATGAGCAATAAGGGCAATAAACTACGTTTAGGGAACATTTATAGGCCACCCAACTTAAGCCAGGGTCAAGATGAACAGTTGTTTAGTATTATTAGTGACATTTCTAGCAAGGGGTCAGTCATTATAATTTGAGATTTTAATTTTCCAGGAATTGATTGGAATAATTTTTACCATAGTAATAGCAGAGAAGAGGAATTTTTGAAAGTAATTGGTGACTGTTTTTTAGATCAAATTGTAACTCAGGGTACTCGACAGGACGTGATTTTGGATCTAGTTTTCTGTGATATGGAAGGTTCTGTTCAGGGGTTATGTGTAGGGGAACACATTGGAGACAGTGACCACAACAGCATTAGGTTTGGGATTAAATGTGATATGCACAAAGTAGAGAATTTTAGGTTTGTGCCCAATTTCAGAAATACTGATTTTGTGGCACTTAGGCAGAGTTTGAAAGCAGTTTTTTCTTCTGGATTGGACAATAGCGATGTGAATCTTCAGTGGGCAGAGTTTAAGGAAAAGCTAGCGAAAACGGTTGGGGATCATGTTTCTTTTAGGAGAAAGGGTATCAACACTAAAATTTGGCCGATGTGGTTCTCCAGGGAAACTAAAGACGCTCTAAATTACAAGCAAGCTGCTTTTCATAGGTTTAGAGAAACTGGTCACAGTGCAGATAGGCTCCAATATTGTAAGGCAAGGCGTAAATTTAAGTATTTGGTACGGATTCAGAAAAGAGAGTTGGAGCAAAGACTGGCAGATAACATAGACAGGAATCCCAAGAGGTTTTTTGCATACGCTAATTCGGGGAAAGTTCGAAATAGTCATATTGGGCCACTGGTTGATGAGCACGGAATTTTAATTCAGGACGATAGTGATATTGCTAATGTTCTTAATAACTTTTTTTCGAGTGTTTTTAACGATAACTGTATCTCAACAGTTGACACCAACAAGACACAAGCTATAGTACAGCTTGAGGACTTTGTATTTTCCAGGGATGACATTTTACTTCATTTGAAAAAAATTAAAGAGACTAAGGCTCCGGGACCTGATAATATTTATCCAAAAATTTTAGTTGAATGTGCGGAGGAATTAGCAGATGTAATCGTAAATATTTTCAATGCTTCTTATAACTCGGGGACAGTGCCAGAGGACTGGAAGCTGGCTAATATTACACCGCTCTTCAAGAAAGGGTCTAAAGGGAGTGCGGGAAATTATAGACCTGTGAGTCTAACTTCGGTGTTTTGCAAAATTTTTGAAACATTGGTAAAAATTAAGATAATAAATTTTCTAGAGACTAATAATCTATTGACTAGTTTTCAGTACGGTTTCAGGACAGGTAAATCTTGTGCAACTAATTTATTACATTTCTTTGACAAAGTTACCATAGCTTTGGACAATAAGAAGCCTGTAGATGTTGTTTACATTGATTTTCAAAAAGCTTTCGATAAGGTACCGCATGTTGCTCTACTTAGCAAATTAGCTGATATAGGAATAAGAGGGAAAACTTTCATTTGGGTAAAAAACTGGCTGACCGGAAGGAAACAAAGGGTAGTTGTAAGGGGAAATTATTCTAATTGGAGTGAGGTTTTAAGCGGGGTTCCTCAAGGATCAGTGTTAGGGCCTGTTTTGTTCATTGTTTTTATGAACGATATTCACAATAATATGTCTGGGAACATGAATTGTTTTGCTGATGATGTCAAAGTTATGGGGACTGTAGAAAATAAAGAACAAGCAAAACAGCTGCAAGAGGATCTAGATCATATTACAGAGTGGGCTGATAAATGGGGTATGGCTGTTAATGTTGGGAAATGTCAAGTGCTACATTTAGGGCATGGAAATAAGTGTACAAGTTATTATTTGCAAGGTTCAGTCATTAGTCAGGCAGACAAAGTTACTGATCTGGGGGTCTTAATAAGTCAGGATTTAAAGTTTAGCCAACAGTGCAGCATTGCTAGTAACAAGGCCAATAAAATGCTTGGGTTTATCAATAGATCTATTTCAAACAAATCTAAAGAAGTTCTTCTGCCCTTATATAGAAGTTTGGTAAGACCTCATTTGGAGTATGCTGTTCAGTTTTGGTCTCCTTATCTTAAGAAAGACATTAATGTATTGGAAAGGGTTCAAAGGCGAGCTACAAGGCTAGTAAATGGACTTTCTCACTTAGACTATGATTCCAGGCTTAGAAGGCTAAAAATGTACAGTCTTGAGCAAAGAAGAGACCAAGGGGACATGATTCAGTTGTTTAAATTTATTAAAATGAAAGATGTTACGGGGCTGAAGTTTAGCACTGAAAACAGGACAAGGGGTCATTGTTTTAAGCTATTTAAATCTCAGGCTAACATGGATATAAGGAAAAAATATTATTTTAGCAGGGTAGTGGAACCTTGGAACAGTTTACCGGAAGAGGTGGTAATGAGCAAAGGAGTAGATAGTTTTAAGAGGGCCATTGATCTTCACTGGGGATTGTAAATTGACTAGGACCAGTCTAGTTGGGCCCAAAGCCTGTTGCTGGTCGTCACTTTTGTATTTGTATTTGTATTTGTATCGTAGAGAAGGGTAGAATTTTCCGCGTTCTAAACAACTTGTTTCAATGCTCTAACTTAATTACGGCGGGAGTAATTTGCGTTTTTAGCTCGAACTTTTTTAAGCTTAGCTGAAATTTAGGCACTACTTTCTTCATTATATCAATCAATAAAAAGTGAAGGAATTGACCCACAGTTTTCTTTTTGACACCTTTGGATAAAGCGACATTTTTTACTCCAGATCTCTCTCGACCAATGGTCGTAAAAAATTAGCTTCTATCTTCAAAGGAAAAAAAGTTACAAGCGTTTTTAAATCCATTTCGAAATATGTCATCTTGATTCAAGTTGTCAACCATTTTATTTTCGCGTTTCCACGATTACGCTTTTTGAATCCATTGTTTATTTCCTTACTAGTGGTACCCGCACGACTTTGCCCGTAATAGAAAAATTAAAAGATCTTTTGGTTCGCCTGTATATTTACAAATAATGTATGGTGAATTTTCTCGCCAATTGGCTTGTACCCATGTTACGGTTCCACGTTATGATAATTTCGTAATTTACTCGTCCATCTTATGATAGTTTTGTTCTTAAAATTGGAATAGAAAAAGAACCGCATCGAATTTTTGAAAAATCGCTTCCAGGTGCACACCCATGCTACAAACTAACTTTGTGCCAAATTTCATGAAAATCGGCCGAACGGTCTAGGCGCTATGCGAGTCACAGAGATCCTGACAGACAGAGAGACTTTCAGCTTTATTATTAGTAAAAATTTTGCATTTAATTTCTCAAACTTATTTTATTTCACGTGTCCATGGTTACGCTTTTAAAATCCATCTTTCGCATTTTACTTTCTTAAAAGTATTTTAATTTCTGTCGTCATTGTTTGGAAGGGTAATTTTGCATGGTGTTTTTTTTTTTTTTAAAGCCTGATTGTTGAATATATATCACTTGACACTAGTTTTATTCTCAAGGTAGACCGGGCAAAACCGGGCAACGCAGCTCTTAATATATAAAGATTTGAAAGCTACTGTTAATGTGATTTCTTTTTAGTTTGTTTGGCGAAACATTTATTGTTGCGAAGGAAAAAACATCTGCTTCTCTCGCAAAGGGGCTGGGTTCCGGTAACGTGGTCGCTTGGCGCGTTAGTCGCTGAGCAGTTCTGTCTAGGATTATTGTTTTAAGGCAACCGTTAATGTAAGTCATTGTTTTGGCTATTTGTTTTGAAAGAAAAACTTTTGATCCGAAAGAAATGTACGCCTTTTTTTTTCTGACGACGATTTTTGAATGTTTCACGGGATGTTTTTATTTTTGTTAGACGGATCGATTATGATGGCGCGGTTGCTGGGTAAGTTTTGCGATAAACAATAGAGTTGCGGAATTATTTTTACATATGAAAGATATTATTTGATGTTTTTTTTCTTTTTCGTTTGTTTGTTTATTCGGCGAAATATTTTAAATTGCAGTAAAAACCGCTTCACTCGCTAAATAGAGTTTTAAAGCAACTGTAAATCTAATTCAATGATTTGACGAAAAGTTTTAAATTCCAAAGAAACTTAAATAGTTTTTTTTTTTTGAAAAGGTGTGTACTCATTTTATACAAAGGAAAATGATCATTTCACATTAGAGGGGGAGGGGGCGTCAATTTTTTTATCGAACGGACTTCCATTAAATGTTTAGCACGGGCATCGCTGTGCGGGTACTGTTGGTCATTAAATCAAACGAGTTTTTTTTTTAGCGCTATTAACACTGCTTAGCTAATCAAAATACCCGCAGACCGACAGTTGAAGATACCATTGCCAAACCGTGAATAGGTTCTATTGTTCTGTTACTTTTGTCACATAAAAGCTATGCTCTAGTTGTCATTTTCCAATAAAAATTAAATAACCAATTTATTTAGGGGACCTGTTACAACGTGAGGAGAAAAAAAAATTTTTTTTTTTTTTTTTTTTTTTTTTCATCCTTCATCGATAATGGTTTGGAATAAGCTATACATTTCAGAAATAAGGTCACTTGCTATGTGCAATTAATTTTTGTATCTTCGTGAAAGTATCACATAAATTCATGAAATGCATTTCTTTCAAAAATGCAAATTTTATTTTAAGAATTTCTTACAAATCGTCTGGAAAATTTGCTATTGTGCATTTTTAATTGCTATCAAAATGCTTGTGAGCTTTTAAAGGAAAAGTATGGAGTGCAGGCAACAAACAATTCATGAATTTATAATTTAACTAACAATTTAATTGCTCTGCAAATAGTATAAACTGAGACGTTAATAGCTTTTCTTCACTTATAGTTACGTAGTGCATGCGTCCTATATTTTTCCTTTTAAAGCTGAGAAGTATTTTGATAGCTATTAAAGCACACAATCATAAATTTTCCTGTCAGTCTGTAAGAAATTCTGAAACTCTATGGGGCTTTAAATCTACATGAAGCGTACAAAAAATATTTTATACTTTTTAGTTCATTTTAAAAACATGGTACATCAAAACTTTTTTATTTCATTAACGATTTTCTGCTTTTTAGCTGTGTGTCTGAAATGTTCTATTTAATTTTAACTACTTCGATCACACGGCTCACAATTGACGGTGACGGAGTTAGGTAAATTGATTCAGTTGATAAAATAAACTTAAACAAGAAACTGCACCATAATACACATTGTAACCTTAAAATACATTTTGCTTCATTTAAATTTCCATGTACAATATAAGTTCTCAATGAAAGTAGAATATTTTTAATGTGGTAACATAAAAAAAAATATCATACATTTATTTATCTGCTAAAGAACTGAATTTTTCCGGCAGTTACAATGAAAGTTCACCAATTTTGTAATATCCCTTGCATATACAAATTACTATATAATTACGTAGATTGCTTTAAAAATTTTAAGCACAATTTAATGCAAGCATAGTTTAACAATGACCGTGATCAACAATAAATGTTCAAATGCCGGCACACTAGGGTGGTTCAAAAATACATGTTAAAAAAACGAAGTTTCTCCTAGATAACAGGACACACCTCAATATTTTTACACTTGTGGATAGTAATATACTGGAAGAATCTTAGCTTCCTATTTCAACTGAAAGAGGGTGCTCAACCTCCCTCCCCAAAACTTCATCAGTATGGGGGAGGGGGGTTAAAAATACACGAAACTGAAAAAAAAAAAATAATAATTTGAATTTTGTCATCTTGAATTCAAATTATGTTTTTCGCAATCACGAGTGTGTGTGTGTGTATGTAGGCGTGTGTGTTTGTGTGCGGGGGTTATGTGTGTTTGTGTGTAGTGGGTATGTGTGTGTGTGTGCAGGCATGAGTGTGTTGGTAGTTGTGTGTATGAGTGTTTGTGTGCGTGGGGCATATGTGTTTGTGTGTGTGTGTATGTGTTTGTGTGTGAGTATGTGTAGGTGTTTGTATGTATGCGTGTGTGTATGTGTTTGTGTGTGTATGTGTTTGTATGTGTTTGTGTATATGTGTTTGTATGTGTGTGTAGGTGTATGTGTGTGTATGTGTTTGTGTGTGTGTATGTGTTTGCGTGTGTATGTGTTTGTGTATGTGGGTGTTGGTGTATGTATGTTTGTGTTTGTGTTTGCGTGTGTATGTGGGTGTTGGTGTATGTATGTGTGTGTATGTGTTTGTGTTTGCGTGTGTATGTGGGTGTTGTTGTATGTATGTGTGTGTGTGTACGTGCGTGTATGTATGCGTGTAAGTGTAGGATATTGACGCAACCTGGAGACGGTTTTCGCTAGAGGAGCAGCATCGTGAGGCGGCCGGTCGACGGTGATGCTGCAGAGGGTGCTGGCGGGAAAATAAAATGATAGCACATCAAAACAGTCAAATGAAAGCAATAAGCAATCGTGATTGCTCAAAAAAAAAAAAAAAAAGCTAAGTAATATGCATATTATACATTGCAAAATTTTTTTTTTACTATTTACAAAAAAAAAAAAAAAAAAAACAGCTGGGGAAATTTAATGCTTCTAAATTTGTGACATTTTCTATGGTACGGCTAATGTTAAATTAAAGGGTTATTGAGCACCTCTTAAAAATTGAGTAAGAAGCTAAAACTTTTACAGATTAATACTATTATTAAGTGTAAAAAAGTAGGGTGTGTCCTGGACTCTAGCTGAAAAAAAGTTTTTTTGAACCACCCTAAGGCACGCCTACATTTCAGCATGAAATCAATTAAAAACAGTCATAATTCACATTCTAATTACCTCGGAATGTTGGAAAAAAATTTATTCGATGCAGAAAAAACAGGGGTTTCTCTGGATATTTAATTTTAATTTGATGCGAACATTTTTTCTTCCTCATATTAGTGGATTTATGCAAAAATGGTGATTAAAATTGAAGTCAACTTATAATTAATAGTTAATCAATCAATTTGAATATTGAATATTGCATTGTCATCTGGGATCTCATACAAAATTTCAAAAGAATCCAATCGCAGGAAGTTGTTGAAAATTGAGTTGCAAGAATTCACCTGAACAGACCAAAACAAGTTAATAAAAACATGGTAATTAAAAGATAAAAGTGCACAAAACCCCGGAGAGCCCACAGTCTTTTCATTACAAGATGAGGAAGCATTTGTTGAATGTATTTTACAAATTAATCAAAAATTTTGTAGTAAATTAACGCCCTAAGCCAGAGTTAAGTCAGAAACACTTAAATACACCGCCATCTCAGTTATTCCATCCGAGGACTGCAGTTTCGTGCTTTTTAGCACTCATCAGCCCGGAATAGGAATCAATTTTCGCCTCCAGCTCATGTGTTCATCCTCGGGTGGAATAACTGAGCCGGCGGTGTATTAAAGTGTTTCTGCCTTAGTCCTGGCTTTAGGGCGGGAACTTACTACAAAATACCATGCTTTGCCATCAATCTTTGAGTTGAACTGCACCATTGCTGCGGTCACTCATCTGGTGTGCTAATTCTGCATTAGCTACCAGTTTGTTTGGCTTTCTTGGCTCCCTTAAGAGATTTTTTCGCCTCAGCTCATGTGGTTCCTATTCCGGGCTGATGAGTGCTAAAAAGCACGAAACTGCAGTCCTCGGATGGAATAACTGAGCTAGCGGTGTATTTAAGTAGTCAAAAATTTGTTTACAGTGTAGCAAATGAGTGTGTATAGTATAGCATTTGCCAGTATGTTTACTTTTGAACTTAGCATATAAATTTAAGAACATTATTGAGAAAATATATGTATATACATAAATGAAATGTGATATAAAACATAAATTTTGAACAGTACTGGAACTTATGTTGTCAGTTTTCTTCTCAAAACGTAGAATGTTTGTGTATAACATTAATGGTGCAATGTTACACTTACAGTCACAAACCTCGTACCCTCTCTTTAAATCAAGGCAATGCAATAGTGGTCCAAATTTGCCCCTAGACATCAGTAACTTAGCACCTGATTTTAGTCAATGTAACATTTTTAAAAAATCTCTTTCCACACTTATTAACCAGTTGAAAACCTTCCAAAAGCGTTTAGAGTGTGTTTCAGAAACGGCATATGAAAATTTGTAAGTTAATCTTGTACAGCAAATTCTTGATACCCGATTCGAGACTTTATACTACACCAGTGGCACACGCAGGAATTTTGCAAGGGGAGGTTCCAAATCGAAAGCCTTTATCTCATATCATACTCCAATGCTCGATCAAACATATTGATTTGATTTTATCGATTCCCGCTATGGCGCAAACTGCGTCATTAAAATTGGGGGAAGGGGGTGTTTTTCTATTATTTTCGGGGGGAGCCCTTGCTTTGGGGTTGGAGTCTTCGCGATATTTAGGGGGGAAGGTGACTTTGCTCTTAAGGGGGATGCGCACCCCTGAAATAAATAACGAGAAAGCAGAATAATTTACGCTTTCACTTTTCTCATAATTAAAAAAGGAATTCAAAATCTTAGAATCTCATTTTAATCTGTAATTAGAAAACTAAAAACATGGTTATTACAGTCATTTGCAACCACACCATTCCGCTCCTTTAAATGCAATTCGTTATAGGAAAAGTACGCAATATTTTAAAAAATCTTTTAGCATGACGATTTTAATTTTTTTATTAGATCTTAAATTATTGTTACCTTTGTTTGAAATTAATCTGAGTACAAAATTAATAGAATCGTAATCAATCGGGTTAAAGAGCAAGTCCTATGGGAGGGGTCGGACCCCCTGGACGCCTCCCTTGTGTGCGCCACTGTAAGTAAGAAAAAGGATTGATTCAAATTACGAAACCTTTTATCAGTTTCATTCAAATATGATACACTTACGTATGTTTTAACCTTAAAACGTTTTGTATTGATTTTTAAAAGCCTCCACTATATTTGATATTCCGTTATAATAATTATTGTCGAATCTCGATAGCTCGAAGTTTATAACTCGAATATTTCTTCATCTCGAAGCTTTCGCAGGTCCCTCACTCTTGAGAATGTTCTGGAAATTTCCCATAACTCGAACTACCAATAACTCGACCGTTCTAGCCGGTCCCTTGGGACTTCGAGTTATCGAGACTTGACTGTATTATAATGGGAAAAAAATAACTATGGTGCAAGACAAAAACACAATTGAATTTAAAAATTGAATCTGCTTTAAAACAGTTATATTTACAGCTTCACAAATCATTGTAATATTTACATCTTTTCGTTTATTAAAAAATAGTAAAGAAAACGACTTGATAGTTTCCACAAATAGCTAACACTACATAAAATGTAGCTTAAGCTCATTACTGTATTCAAAATATGCATGTGTTCAGTACAAATGAAAAACTAAAAATTACTTACGTAAAAACAGAGGAAGTGATTTGAACTTCATTTCTGTGTATAAACAAAGGATAATAAAAATCCAACAATGAAAGTAATGAAAGTGAAATAATTTAATGGTTTTCCAAGACCATTACGGCCCTTTATATATCCCTAGACTGCCGAGTTCACTTTTAACCACAACAGCGTTGAAATGCAGCGAAAAATATCGTCTGCTCTCTTTTAAAAAAGGTTTTCAAGCTTCTTCTCCAGAAGTTCCGGCCAGACCTAGGTCAACGGGTGAAAGTTATTCAACAGGTAATAAAAAAAAAATCCGGTCTTTCGTAAGGACGGAGAAAGTACCTGTCATCTCTAAAGGTGTGTTGTTTCGCAAACCAGTGTGAGGAAAAGTCGTCCAAGTCAAACTGGTGTCTTTTATGGGTTCTTTCGGTGTTTGGCAACAGTTTCTGATTCGAAACACGGCAACAAACATTGCTGAACGTTGTCGACGGAAGCAAGAGTTCTTTCAACTTCTGTTAGAGAAATAGGAAATGGGCGTAAGTTATAATTTACTTAGTTAAAAAAATTACATTCATAAGAATGATTTTTACTTTGAAATGAAAATTATTAAAGAAAGTGTTAGTTCCTTAATTCTCAAACATGGATTTAAAATATATCTGCGTTTTAAAAAGATTACAAGTTTATGCGAAATCGCCATAAAAGGGAAAGGGGGGCCATAGAAGATGTAGTTTGCAATATTTATGTATATATATTTTTCTGTTTTATTACTTACTAGTGGTACCCGCACGGTTTTTGCCCGTAGTAAAAAAATTGAAAGGTCATTTGGATCGCCTGTATATATACAAATAATGGATGATGAATTTCTAGTCAATTTACTATGTTCATTTGCTCTCATATGTTACGGTTTCACGTTATGATAACTTGGTAATTTACTCGTCCATCTTATGATAGTTTTGCCCGGGAAAATGTTCTTAAAATTGGAATAGAAAAAGAACAAAATTGGATTTTCGAAAAATCGCTTCGAAGTTCTCAACCCTATGCTACGAAATTATTCTGTGCCAAATTTCATGAAAATCGGCAGAACGGTCTAGGCGTTATGCGCGTAACAGACATACAGAGATCCAGAGACACAGACTTTCAGCTTTATTATTATAGTAAAGAAAAGATTGCACTCCGGCTAAGAAAGCGGGAACAGCTCAAAACAAATCAACAGCGGAACAGCGGAGAAAAGGTTTTACGCAATAGTAGTTTTAAGCGATTGTATTACAACACGCTCAACAAATTTATAATGTGATTTTTGTTGGTTATTTTTTTTTTTTTTTGTCTTTGTTAATTATTCATACTTAAAGTTTGAAAGTTTTTCTTCTAAATTAAGCAGGACCCGATTAATATGTCAGGGGGCCCTAGGCCAAACGGTTTTTTTCGGGGCCCCTTTGTAATTAAACCTTACAATTTTAGCCATTGCGTAAAAACAGTTTTAGCCATTTGGGGGCCCCTGAGGAGCGGGGGCCCTAGGCCACGGCCTAGTTGGCCTATTCAGTAATCAGGCCCTGAAATTAAGACATTTTAATGATGTGTCACTATTGATGATATTGTTTTACACCTCCACGCACCAGTTATGTAAGCTAACTTGGTGCGATTTTTGTGTCAAGACGAGGATTAAATTCAGATTTTAAATCAATAGCTGGTATGCTTTCCCCAAATTTTGAGCTGTGCCACATTTTTTTTGGTCGGGGTGCATCATTTTGACCCAGCTGTATTACTATTGATGCATTTTTTGCTACTTGATTCATAAGTAGAGTATGTATCATAAAATATTAAAAAGCACAAACGTCGATTACAATTTCTGAAAAAAAAAAAAAAAAACACTTTCTGTATGATTTTTATGCAAAATAAGTTTTAGTTTATGAAGTCAAATCATAAACCATTTTCATTATCGGAAGAACCACTATAGCATTCGCACTGCCATTCACTTTTCCCACTGAAAGTCAATAAGTAATAATAATAATAGGAAGGGCGACAAATTTTTTTTTTTTGAAGCTTTTCGACGTAACACACTTGCCTATTGCGAATTTTTAAAATACAAGCGTCCTTCATATAACACAGTACTTCTACAGCACGGTTTCGATATTACACGGTACCAAATTTGAAATTATTATAACACGGTAGGTATCCATACTGCACAGTACGAAACTTGAATTTAATACTACAAGGTTTTGATATAACACGGGAGTAATGTTTGAAAAGGATGGAATTTCATTTTTGTTTAATACATTCTGTTAACGGTTGATAACTCTAATAGGTTTTTGCTTTGGTTTTGCGAAACTTGGTTTCGATGTAACACGGTACACATCCCTTGATTTACGTTATCTCTAAGTCCCGTATGACACGGTTTCGATATAACACGGAACACGGTTTCGATGTAACACGATACATCTTAACCTGATTTTTCTCATGCACATACATAATTAGTATTAAAAATAAGTAAAAATGTAACTTTAAAAAAAGTCTCGTATAACCTGGTTTCGATTCTACGCGGAACGAATTAACCGTGTTATACGAGGGCTTTTCTGTACATACTTTTCTGTACATCTTCAACTGTACATAGTTGAAGCAATAACATGGTACCGCAATATTAAATACTTATATTTCTTGCTAGTGGTACATGCACGGCTTTGCCCAAAAGAGAAAATTGAAAGACCTTTTGGTTCGCCTGTATATTTACAAATAATGTATGGTGAATTTTCTCGCCAATTGGCTTATGCCCATGTTACAGTTCCACGTATTGATAATTTCGTAATTTACTCGTCCATCTTATGATAGTTATGTTCTTAAAATTGGAATAGAAAAAGAACCAAATCGAATTTTCCAAAAATCGCTTCGAGGTGCACACCCCTATGCTACAAACTAACTTTGTGCCAAATTTCATGAAAATCGGCAGAACGGTCTAGGCGCTATGCGCGTCACAGAGATCCTGACAAACAGAGGGACTTTCAGCTTTATTATTAGTAAAGATTTTGATCCCCATCCCAATTTGCAAACCTTTTTCTGAAACAAAAGTGCGAGTGGTAATTTTGATTACATCCTTGCACACACACGCAGAAATCATTTTGAGGCAGCGAGAAGCAAAGTGACGTAAATACCAAAATTTAAAAAATGTAGATAACCCACGGGTGCCCACCTGGGGGGGGGGGGGGTCATGGCGCAGACTGCGCTATTGAAACTTTTAAAAGGGTGTTTTAAGGGGTATTTTTCACTTTTTTTGGGGGGGGGGTCTCGATTTGGGATATTTAGGGGCTGCGCCCTAGCCCTTAGGGGGGTGGGCCCCCTTGGATAACCAGTACAAATGGTAGGATTACCTCTCTTTTGCTTTAGGGCCAGAGATAGTACTAGTATTCCTGGCTATAGAGTATGATTTAGAAAGAAAAATCAATAGAAGCCTGCCAAGAATCTGAACTTTAAGCGTGTTAAACTCAAACTTTATAAAATCCATTTACATCCCTTTCCTTCTCACTGCCTATAAATAATTATAAATATTAAAGATGCACCGCTTAATCGGCCATAATCGGCCGATTTTCAACGATTAATCAACCGATATTTTAAAACTTCAAATTACTTTGACTAGCCAGAATCAGAAGCTATGCTAAATGAAACAATACATAAATGTAATTTTCTGCTTTATAAAAGTATAGAATTTAAAAAGCTTATATCATTTATTTAAAAATTGGTTTATTGAATTAATGGAGATTTTTTTAAAACGTGGGAAGTTATGCGATGGATACTTATATATGTATCTGTCAGTTCCAACTCTTCCCCAAAACATGTGAGGGTATACTCCAAATATTCAACCTTTACATTTTGTTATTCAGTTATTGTATTCACTTTACGTATACAGTTACAACATACATTAAAAAAAATCACAGACTGTTTCATTCAATAAAAAATTTAGCATTATTTAATATATATTTTCATTTTCTAGAAGCAATGTTAATTTTTTAACTTTCATGTTTCTAGTTAATATTAATATGCGCATCTATCGTCTATACAATGTGGTATACATACACCTTATATGTCAATATTCATGTGTCAATTTCTCCAAACACTAACTTCACATGTTTTCAGATTATCTAATACATTTCGTAAAGATAAAAGACCTGCATTTTAAATGGTGACAAACAGTAAAAAACTGAACGTGTCAATAGGCAACAGTTTATTAACTAAACATTTAAACTTTCATGTCTTGCTCACGACAGAATATCATTTTATGAGCAGTAATATGATTGAACATAACTTGAATAAAATTTTGAAACAATATTTTTATGAAAAATTCTTAAAATGAAAAAAAAAAGTGAATCAATTCTCACAGATAGAAACAAATTCTGAAGTGCAGAAGCTGTAATTGAAAAAAAAAAAGTTTCTTGGAAAATTCTGGTATTAAAAATCATTATAATTATTTGGCATCAGCCGATTATCTTTCGCTGAATAATCGGTAATTGCCCAATCTCTCTCTGTCTCTGTTCATATAAATAAATATATATATATATATATATATATATATATAGATAGATAGATAGATAGATATATTAATGGCGCAGCGAAGGGGGGTTGAGGTTGAAAACACCCCCCAGAGCAATTGGTTTTAACATAAATGCAATTTCTAATACAATAGTTGATGCATATGAATGGGCTGTTTTCATCAAAAATCCCCCTTCAGAAGCTATTTTTGATCAAAAAATCCCGTTTAGAAGGTATTTCTGGCTGCGCTAGTGATATATATATATATATATATATATATATATATATATATATATATGTCTTTCAGATGCTATGTTACACTGAATTCTTCTGTTAACGCTAAGCAATGATATGTTTGACGCTTAAATTGTTTATTGGTTTATTGAGAACGTACATTTCGAGTTCGTGTACTTGGTCACTCACACAGGACCCGTTTATGAACTCACGTCCATTATGACAGCACAATACAGGAACATAGTGTAGGACAGAATTAACAGCACAGAGAAGGAAGTTACATCCAGGGGCAACGTGTGGGAATCGAAGCTTAAATTGTTTTCCTGCCTCCAAAGATTTTAGTTCTTGTCGATCTCTGTAACGCAAGTGAGGAAACTTGAACATTTTTAAGGTAACCTCTATTCGACTTGTGCCATTAATGCACGAATATGCTTGAGTGACCATCGACCCAGACCTTGAACAGGTGGTCGGAGTAGAGGAGGGGATATCTGTCCGTAAAGCCAATTTGGAGTGAAAATCGAGTGACGTCTGAAACAGGAAAATTGCTCTCGCTTTTGTTGTTCTGTCCTCATTCACGTCGACCGCGGGTTTTCCGAATAAGATTAGACCACGTGACTTTTACCTCTGAATGCACCGCATTGGTTTAAAAGGGATACTTGGAATGCACTTTGATTACAAATCATGACTGATATTGAACTGTATTGTTTTTGCACCCACATTGCTTTCCCCCCCCCCTGAAATAACTGTTTCACACACATCTAGTAGTAGCCACTGAAGGTTAAAATATTTCACCAGTTACGATGTTGTAAATAGATAGAAACGGTTCCAAGAAATCATCAAAGGTCACTTTCCCTCATTAACAACTTAGATTTCTCAGCATATTACCAGGGGCGCCCCGAAGTCGCATTTTTTGGGAGGGCGAAAATTCTCATTTTGCCAAATGGAACTTCCAATTTTGCCGAACGATGATACTTCTGCCGAAGCGAACTCCAAATTTTGCAGAATAAGGAAATTTTGGGAGGTCACAGTGACCTCCCATCGGAGCGCCCCTCCTTATTACACATGCACATAGAATCAGTTTATCACGAGGGCTATGCGCAGTGATTTGGAATGAAAGCATCTCGTTCCACATTTGCAACGTTTCCCTCCCCTTTTGCAGGATGAAGGAGGGGGCGCGTATCCTTCCAAAAATAATGGCACCCTTGCTTATTTGTTAATTGTTTTATTATGAATATATGATGGTGTTACTTTCATGTTGGAGATTTCCTTTTCCCCAGCAGTGATAACTGTTATTTAAGACCACCGGTACTACTTCAGCTACTTTTCAGATCATACTTCATATTCTTTCAAAATACTTGAAGATCCTGCCCCCCGTCTGTAGTGATAATTGCACTGTATAAGACCACTTACTATTTTAACTACTTTTCAGAACATACCTTTCCTGCTACCGACTTAGGGAACAAAATGTTTGCACTCGCTGAAATGCACCACTCATTTTCGAGGATTCTGCAATCGTTAAACAGATTACAACATTAAAGACAATTCTTTCACCGCTGGATCAGAAACTGATGCTCAAATCTCACGAAACTTTCGTCAATTTTTGACGAAAAGTTTGATCGGAGCATCTTTCGCAAAGCCATTTCGTCAAATACCGTCGCAAAATGAAGTGTATTGGAACACCTTTTAATCGTGAAGATAAAAAAAAAAGTACAGTTAAGGGTACTTGGGACAGTACCCTAACTTGGGACATTTTGCCGAATTCAGTTTTGAGGGCTGGTACACCTGTTGGTATTTCACCAGTAAGAAATAAATGATTTTACAGAATAAATTAATAGTTATCTTATAAGGCTATGTGAATTGAACTTTGATGTATCAGCTTTATGGATCATTTTTATGATTTTGTAAATTTCGAACAAATATGCGATTTTTAAGTATGGAAACTTTGGTTGCCTACGCTGACTAAGGAGCATTGTAATGAATTTATTTCACAACTAGCAAAAATACCCGGCGTTGCCTGGGTCAGTAATAATTATGAGAAAAAATCGTTACTTGCTTTTGTTTTCTGGTTTAAGTGAAAGAATTTAAAACACATCTTTTTGACTTCATTAAAAATCGAGTTTCTTCCTTACCCATAAAAGTAAAATAGCAATAAGTATAAAGAACAAAATAGTATTGATTTAGAAACGAAAGCACTATATTTAAGCATGTACAAATTTCCAAAACATGAAATTAATTTTATCATGTTTAAAAAGATTAATCTGTTGATACTTTTTTTTTTTTAACATGGAGTCTAAAACCTTCTCTGTATTGCTATTGAAGTACGAAGTTTAAAAAAATATATATATATAGCCGCGCTCGTAATCCCCTTATACTTGCTTCAGTTATTTTGGGAAATTTCAAACATTGTGGGCTCTTGGTGCGATTTTACCGAATTTGCGGGAATCGTTTTGGGATACCTTCGATGATGCTCCCTCCTTCTTTCCTTACTTTGTAAAACGATATGATATTAATGATATATCATATCGATACGATATGATGTAATATGATATTTCGTTACAGAGATATTATCGCCAGGTGCTGAGATACTTTTGGTCACCATAAAATGGCGCTAAAGAGTTTCATCCGAAATGTTTCCAAAATAAGTAGTAAAATTTGGCGATTGTTTGAAATTGTGCAAAAAGGAAAATTAATGGAAGTGTTTGTGCTGTTTATGGATTTGCTTAATTTAGTTGCTGGATTATTTAACACAAGAAAAAAAGTTTTTTAAAGAGTCTTTGATTGGCGATATTTTGTTTACATGGTGAAAGCTGAGAAACATTATGACGTAGTCTTCGGCTTCAAAAACAGCGACGTTGAAAAAAAACTGCCAAATGCATCAGCTACGGAAATCTTTCTGCAAAAGTTTTGGCGATCTGCTGGTTGATTGGATAATGAGTAAGAGCTCAATCAGCATAAATAATAATAAAAACCATTAATTACATTAAAGTTCCGTTTAAATGGAAAATGATCAGTCAAATCATATATTATTTGCCAATCTTGTGCAAAAATCTTACTTCAAGATTTGACTTGAGAAAAGCCTTGAACAGTCACGAAAAGCAATGATAGTCAACAATACAACAATTGTCGCTATCGACAGGGAGTTGAGATGATACGCTAAATACTGTATTGAGTTTAGGAAAGCCTTCGAACATGGAACTAAAAAGCTCATAACTCATTTTTTATTCTACTTAGAAATTTCGAATAGGTGCCATCTTCAGCAGAAAAATCAGAGCTTTTGATGGACATATAATGTAAATATGTGCAAGTATTTTTTCATCCCTATATTAGAGAATGTATACGAAAATTGTATTTTATTGCTCCCCTAAGGGGGTTTTGCCCCCCATAACGGGACGAAAACTACCCTATGTGTTATTCTGATGCATAAGCTATATTATTGTAAAGTTTCATCAAAATCCGTTCAGTAGTTTTTGCGTGAAAGAGTAACAAACATCCATACATCCATACATCCATACAGACAAACTTTCGCATATATATTATTAGTAAGATTCTTCTCGGCTATGTACTTGTGCCTTATTTGGGCAGATTCATTTTCACTCGACTAATTCAGTTGAACTTATTTATTCATAACTTTGAGAAATTGCAAATACGTTCCAAACTTGGGACACTGTTCCAAGTTAGGATAATAAGGCATGAAAAGTGTCTACAAGGAATATTGAGGAAATAAAGTGTATAACTGCAGTAAGAAAAGTATAGATACAAAATTTGATAAATTGAGGGCTATTTTGACGTCAATAAATGTGTCATACCATAACAAGACATAACAGTTGTCATTGTTTAAAAAAAATTTAATCTATTGATGAGCAAAAGACTTTTTGCCAAAATATTACATATATTAGTTCCACTAATGTAAATGAGTCTCAAAGTATAGATAAGAGTACTTTATTTGTAGTGAATTTCAAGTAAGGAATGAAAATCAATGTGAAAAGATGTGAAATAAGGAACATGGAGAGCTAAAAAGAAGCTGTGTTAATAATTATTTGGGTCCACTAATTGCTTTTATGCTTCCAAATACAGAGAGGAAAGCAGAATTATTACATTCAATAGAATTAATAAGGCTGGGAAGACATTCAATGTTTTCAGGGGCAAGAGTACATTCTGAAATCAAAATTGAAAGTTTTTCAAGATTGTATAATTTCTATCTAATGATATTTTTTCCTTTATTGGGTTGTAAAAAAAAACTTCCTTAAAATGATAGTTGGTGTCCCAAACTGTTATTTGTTACTGAAAACGTGAAAGAAAGATCAAAATAATAAGTGTCCCAATTTAGGAAGGGGGATCCTTAACTTGGGGCACTGAATATTTTTCTTTGTTTCATTTTAAAAGGGACACACATCTATACCTGCCTGAGGTGAAGTACAAAGACACATCCTAAAATTAGAACACTTCGTTTGAATGGAAAACATATGACTAATATGCTACTAAATTAAAAAAATCAAAACTGTCCCAAGTATAGGCACTTGACTGTAATTAAACATTATTTTTAAGTTTGCTTTTTGGATACAAATGTCGGTCTTGTTTTTTGTTTTTGAAATTTTAAGCAAAAAATAAAGCAAGAATAATTTTTATGCGTATAGTTTTTTTTAGCGTTGTACCGAATCACCCCGCAGAAAGGGGTGAATCAAAACACATGTTAAAATTTTTATTTGTGACGGTTCAACCTTTAATAGAGTTAGTAAAAATAAGTAATAATGATGGGGAAGGGCGTAAATAAATAGGTTGTTACTTTCAAACAAAATCTTTATTTTTTTATACAATTGAAAGTATGATTTGTCAAATTCGAAAAAAAAAAAGAAAAAACTTAAAACTCCAGTATGGATTAGAGTTTATCTAAAGGAAAATATGCTTGAATCGAGAAACATAAAGATTTAATACAAATTTAATCCTGCATGTCCTTTATAAAACTTATCATGTCTTTGAAACGAGCAGAAATTCGGATGTTCCTTTGGCTTAAGTTTCTTTGCGACATCTTCGGAAAAGAACACTGCCTCCTCCTCATTTTCTTAATAGGTATTGGACACCATTTTTTACCATATATGGGCCATTCCACGGAAAACCGTAATTTTGTCCCTCACTTGACGTTTCATATATTTCATTAAAAACAATAATTTAAAAGGGTAATGATAAAAATTAAATTGCGCGACAAATTACAAACCCATGTGCAAGTCCTTAAGCGAAAGATTTCTTCATTACTTTTTTTAAATTATCACGTTTTAATGAGTTATATGAACTGTCACGTGCGGGACAAAGTGATTCCTTTTTAATGGAATGGCCCAATACATTTTTTTTCAACGGTTTTAAACTATTATTTCTCAACAAATGAGTTTCTCAACAACATTGAAGCCTTTGCTCTCTAAATCTACAATTTATTTTAACATTAATATATTAATAGAGCAAAAATATTAACTCATAAGCAAGTAACAAGAGGTTGACTTAAGATGTCCCGCACGTGACGAATGCAAACAAATTAAATTTTAAGTAGCAAAATAGTTTAATAAAAATTTGTGTCAGGAGTATCTCTTTGTATCAAATGTAAAGATTAAAAATTTGCTTACCCCTTTTCATTAAAATACTAAGAGATATGAAAAAATGTGGATGAAATTTAAGCGTCTTTTTTTCTCGCACGTGATGGTGGAATGGCCCATGTTCATCACTGTTTGGTTACAGGATTTAGTACGTAGAGTCGCAGTGAGTTTCTTTTCCCCAAGAACTTTAATAAGAATGATTTTTAGAATAAATGCGTTTGGCAGGTGGGGATTTTCTGAGATTCAATAATCTGTGTATTCTTCAGAAGTTGTAGACTATATGAGGCCGTTAGGATCAAAGGGATGTATGTGGACATTTTCAAGTTTTGAGTATAGGTTTCAAGATAAGGTCCTTAGGTAGATTTTAATCGATATTTCCCCCTAAATCATGATATACAGCAGCACCTACCAGGGCTACTAGTACTATCTCTTGCCCCAAGAGAGAGGAGGGGTTCACCTATCATTTGTGCTGGTTATCTCCAAATTTTTAATTTTGCCAGTTACATCCCACTCACTGTCTCATACAGTGGTGGTAAAAAAAATTGCGTCTCCCGCGCCGCAAAGGAGAGGAATATCATCCTGAATGCATTCAACACACAGTCAAACATCCCGTATCCCAGATGATTTGATGATGTATTTCTGATCAAGGAGTTGGTGGGCTACACTTAGTACAAGGAACAGAAAGGCTCAGGTTATTGGCATTTTGGAGGAGAAATTGCTTCCTGTGTGTGTGTGCGTGTGCTATCCGGGATCACTTTACTTCAGTTCCAAATGTCATTTTCCAGGATGATTCTGCTCCGTGCCATAGAACAAAACTGGTAAGTAACAATTTAAAAACCTTTATCGTGCCATTAGACTTAAATTGACATGTGGTTAAGTAATTTTTTTTCCCTAAACTCACACGCAGGTTCAAAAATGGAAAAATGAGCATGGGGTCAGCAGTCTGCCTTGGCCCGGAAACAGCCCCGATCTACGTAAACAATTATCGGATTCCTACTGTTAAATGTTTATTGCATAAGTTTTGCAGAATTTCACATACATTCATCGTTCATCGGTAGACCAAAACTTCAACCATAATCCCATTGTTGTGAAAATGCGAGGGTGATGCAATTTTTTTTACCAGCACTGTATGGGAACTCTTCGTCGATCTTTTAAATGGAATGAAGGGAGTTGAAGGTTTCAAACGACGATTTTCTGAATTATTATTATTGTTTTTTGAGCAATCACGATTGCTTATTGTTCTCACTTGACAGTCCTTGATGTTCCGGTTCCTTTTTCAGCTTGGACCAGGGCTGCAGCACCACCGTCCACCGGCGGCGGCGCGGCTGCTCCTGACCACTGTCCCCCGGAATCCACTTTTGCTGGGCGGTGGCGTCCATGTCCCACACACACGAACGCCTACACACACACACACACGAACGCCTACACACACACACGAACGCCTACACACACACACACGAACGCCTGCACACACACACACGAACGCCTGCACACACACACACACACGAACGCCTGCACACACACACACGAACGCCTACACACACACACGAACGCCTACACACACACACGAACACCTACACGCACACGCATGTACACAACATTCACTCACACACATGCATGCATACACTTACGCACCCACACACATGCGCCTACACAAACACACACGCTCATGATTGCGAAAAACATAATTTGAATTCAAAATGCCAAAAATTCAAATTAATTTTTTTTTTTTTTTTTTGTTTCTTCTTCTGTTCTTTTCTTTTTTTTTTTGTCCGTTTAAAAATTTTGACCAAGACTTTGGTTAACCATTCATAAAAATACTCATGCAACCTGCACGTTTCTTCTGCCGGAAGGAGTAAAACAGACCCATAAATGCATATAGGCTAAAACACAAGGATTGGCAATATGGCTTAAATCCAAAGTTTCTGTGGGGCTTAACCTACCCCTTACCCTCGTTGATGCCTACATGCATATTTTTTCATCCTATACCGTGAAAATATTGATGTGTGGTTGAATAAAACATCACAATTATCCACAGAAAGAATTTCGCAATGAAAACTACTGCTCCAATACACCCCGTAAATCCTAATCCTATGATATCGTGAGAAAATTTTCACCTTTTTTGGACGCAGTTTGAATAATTTGTAAATTTTAATATGGTAGACTGTTGTACAGACCTGTGCCTAGTAAAAAATACTTTCCTTAAACTTAGAAATTCGAAAGGTCTGTATTTACACACAAAGTTCCGCCTATGATGAAAACGCAAGGCTTTTTGGTTTTACACGATCAAGTCTTGTTAATTAGTCACTCTGTTTCAAGAATGACAAAACTTAATTTCTTGTATTACCTTATTAAAACTAATACTGTGTGGCCATCACGAAATTTCTACTATACTGTCGGTTTTGGTCCTAATAACCAGCTGGTCCGATTCGCAACTCCAGAGCTTGAATACGCTACCTTGCTGAATACGCTACCTTTCTGTGATTAACAATGCTAAAGAAAAAGGTAAAACAGTCCATTCCACGTGTTTTCTTTGGGGTAAATTACAGGCTTCAGACAGTTTGTGATGTAATGTAATTTCAGAAGAATAGAAAAGAAAGCTTCCCACAAACACGATGGAAAATTTCTGTCATTCACTAAGCGTCAAAGCAAGTTATAAGTTACGGCATTTGTTTGTTTTACCCTTTTCATCCGCCATTAGACGGTGGCTGTAGCGCCCCCTATAGTTTATTGGAGTTGCGAATTAAGTGAACAGGACCTGTGTAGCTTGACAGAGCATCCATACACAAAACAGATAAATGCCCTTATGATTACTGCGAGCACCTTATGTATAGTAAGCGTACAAAAAAGAAAAAGGCTGTTTACGAAATTTTTCCATTAAAAAATAAATTAAAGTGAAGCGAATAATCTTTGTACAAAAAAGAAAAAGACTGTTTACGAAATTTTTCCATTAAAAAATAAATTAAAGTGAAGCGAATAATCTTTGTACAAAAAAAAAAAAAAAAAAAAAGGCTGTTTAAGAAATTTTTCCATTAAAAAATAAATTAAAGTGAAGCGAATAATCTTTGTACAAAAAAGAAAAAGACTGTTTACGAAATTTTTCCATTAAAAAATAAATTAAAGTGAAGCGAATAATCTTTTTACAATCGTCCCAGACCGATAGGGTCTAAGTAAAAATTCCAGTTAGTATGGATTCAGAAGTAACTAAAAATGTGAAAGTGAAAAAATAAGTGCTGAGAAGTACTAATCGGTCATTAAAAATTTCCAATTAAGTATTTTACAACTAAACTTTTTTTTTTTGAAAAGAATTACACATTATTGAACGTGCTAACTAAATTGAAAGAAATTTCACTGAAATTTTGATTTCTGCTGGAACAGTGCCGTCATGAGATAGAACCATTTTTCTGTAAATATAGTTGGGTTTTATTGAAAGTTACAGGGAACAATTATTAATTTTTATTGCAACTAACTATTAAGTTCATTGACCCACTTGAAACTCGCTTCCAGCGGGCGATTTCTAATTTTTTTTTTTCAATTTGTCCTCAAGTTCCTTGGTTCGATTAAACGGATTTTCAGTCCCAATAAGCGAATTATATTAGGCTTGTGTAATGGGATTTGTTTTGGTTCTTTAAGATTTGGTTCGAATAAGCGGCTGGTCCGAATAAACGGTGGTCCAACTAAGCGGATTCCTCTGCATCTATATTATGAATTCTTGGATCCAACGTATAACTACTAATGTAATCGGTACTACTAAACTCTACTATTCGCAAAAGCGGGAAGATTTCGATAATTGAGAAATTAGTGATCTCAATTCATTCCGTTAAATTTTTGGCACCAGTACTTGCGCGAGGAACGTTTCTCCTTTGCACATGTACACAAAGATTAGAGAAATATCTATTTGCATTAGGTTACTGTAAAAACAATAGGGTTTCTAAAATAAAATTATTTACGTAAAAATTTGACGACAGTAGCAATTTCAGAATCATCGAAATATACCCGAAGAGGCAGAATCAAATAGTAAAAGTTCAAAAACATTTCATAAGCCTTGGAACATATGAACCAAATTTTGTTTCATTTCGCCCGTTACTTCCTCAGATAGTGCAGACGTTCTCAACTGAGAAAACGTTCTATTGATTCACCCCCCCCCCCCGAGAGGAATTGGCGCCAAAAAGTAATGGGTTTAAATTAACTTCGGGTACATATGTGATATGTGTACCAAAATTCGTTCAAGTTCATGCAGTAGTTTTTACCCTAGAGCGATCACATAAAGCCGACCACACACACACAGATATACATTTACCACAAATTGTCATAATGGACTCAGCGCACCTCAAAACATGGAAATTCCTTCGAAATTCGAAAATTTTCAAGGGTTTAAAACTTTCTTTTATATGTTAGATGTAAATATTCTTTTATGTTAGATGTAGAATATATAAAGTAAAAATTGCCACTCGCAACGATGACAATTTTGATTCAGTTTTGTTGGAATAAAATCTTTCGGATTGGAAAGTTTTTCACATTACTTGGAAAACAACTTTCGAAGACAAACGTAAGAGGAAATGTATTATTCTGATTACGGCGGAGCTGTGAACGACGTCACTAAGGTTTCACATTGTATATTATAAAAGTTAAATCTAGTGACAGGTGTCACAGGTTTCACTGTAATTATCTTTTCTCTTGGAATAATAGAAACAAAATCAAGAAAGGAAATGTAATCAAGTCTGAAAGGTCTCCTGAGTTGACAGAAGCATTGAAACCGAATTCAGCGTAGTAGGGGAATGGTGGGCAAAGTGAAATGGTGAAGTATTTACTCCGCTTTTAGCGCCACTTACTAAGTAATATTTTAACTTTGTAGTTACATGTGTAGACCTCTACAGTGAAGAAAAAAAATAACTCTAAAAATAAAAAAATATGATAATACAAGCAATTTTCAAAAATGGATACTAGTATTGTTAATATTTTGTTGCAAGCTAAAAATTATTTTGATATTATCAAATGATAAGGATCTTCTTATTAACATTTTAAGCATTAATTGGAACCTTCAAATAGTTGGTGCAGCATTTATTTAGTTAATATTCAGCTTATTTGCATTTTAAATATTTTTCACAATTAGGCAAGTTTATGCGGGACAAAGTGAAATAGTTCCTTTTTTTACTAATTCGTTCAGTTACTAAATCACTGACGTTTTCATTCATTAAATGTTTAGTTTGCATTCCTTTATTTAATACTAGTGGTACTCACACGGCTTTGCCCGTAATAGAAAAATTAAAAGGTTTTTTGGTTCGCCTGTTTATTTACAAATAATGTATGGTGAATTTTCTCGCCAATTGGCTTGTACCCATGTTACGGCTCCACGTTATGATAATTTCGGAATTTACTCGTCCATCTTACGATAATTTTGTTCTTAAAATTGGAATAGAAAAAGAACAAAATCGAATTTTCGAAAAATCGCTTCGAGGTGCACACCCTCATGCTACAAACTAATTCTGTGTCGAATTTCGTGAAAATCGGCCGAACGGTCTAGGCGCTATGCGCGTCACAGAGATCCAGACATCCTACAGACATCCAGACATCCTACTGACATCCAGACATACTCCGGACATCCAGACAGGGAGATTGCCAGCTTTATTATTAGTAAAGAATTCACTTATTGATTCCTTTATTCACTTATTTGCTTATTCATTCTCTATTTTATTCACTCATTTGTTTTTCACCATTTTTTTTTCGGAAGTCGCAATTTTACTGCCAAAAATAAAAAATAATGTTTCAATGTAAGTTTTATTAAAAAATAAAATGTTCTTTACGTACTGCAAGTTTTAAAACAAAATTTCAATTTGGTCCCTTTGGAAAAGCCCAGTCATCTTAACTATTTCATTTTGCCCCACATTCCCCTACTTGAGGTTACAATGAAATTAACAACGATATATCTTTTAGTTCTGATTTCAAATGATTTGCGTCAAAGTTTTTTTTACATACTCAGATTTCTTTTACTGTGATCCAAATGTCCAGAATCACACTGAATATCATTTGAAAAATGTCACTGGGAGTCATAAATGTAACAATAAAAGTGAATAATTAAAAATAAAAATGCATAAATTCAGTATAACATAACAATTTAAAAAAAATGCATTAATTCAGCATTACTCAACAATAAAAAAAAAAAAAAGGAACGTAATTTCAAAACGTACAACTTTGCTATTTTTGCATTACGTGAAACAAAAACTAAAGTATCAACTCAAAGGTAAAAAATTCTGGATTGTGGTAAAATTTACTTCGAATAGTTTGGTTGTCAGCTCCGCCCCCCCCCCCTTATGAAATTTATACTACTCCGATGCCTAGCAGGGCCCTTAGTTTACAACTCGGCTGACATGTGCTCTCGTCGACCCTGTCGTCTATAAATGATGTCATATTTTTAGGGAGAGGGAAGGGTCGTGAAAGAATTATTGTTTGTGAAAAGGGGGAGGAAAAGAGTACCAAAAGAAATGTGTTTTTACCATAGACTAATAATAAGAGTAGACCGAGCTTTCTCATTCTTGCTGATGAAGAAAATTGGTTCATAGATGTATCATGTGACTAGTGGAAGGGCTTGGCGAAGACTTTGGCAGCATGGTTGCTAGATGGCAGCATTATCTACAGTTTGGCACTCGACATGTATTTTAAGACGTAATGTGTTTGCATTATAATTTTTTTTTCCAGGTGCAGAGATTGAACTGTTTTTCTTTTAGTTATGCATTATTTTGACATTAGTAACAGTTTTTGATCAGTTTTCGGTAACTTTTATTTCATTTGGAGCTGTCAGCGTTGGCGTGAACGAAATGGCGTAAACGTTTTGCGTTAAGGCAAAAATGTACTAATCGGTATCTTAAATTGAAACTGTAGGTAAAAATCTTACCGTTTGCTGATTCTTCTTGGTCGCTTGCATCTTTTATTGCTTAGAGAGTTAGTGAAATTGACTAAAGAGAATGCACAATACTATCTAAACGAAAACGGTCTACTCTTATTATTAGTCTATGGTTTTTACACCTTTAGCTTGAAATAAAAAGTCTTACGTAACGAGCTGATGTGTGCATCACATGACTTCCTTTTACTCCAATTTAATGTCATTTTCTCATTATTGGCAGTTTTAATGGGATTCAATAGTTTACCCTCTAAATATCACCAACAGTGGCCAAATTGAAACAGATTAAAAAAAATCGCCTTATTTGTCGCGAAGTTGGCGACAAAACTTGTCGACCAAAAAGACTGGCAATACATCGCCAAGTGTCCGCCAAATTATAACACCACTTGAGTTTACATCGAAATTAACAATGATTTCCTCCCAAAAAGGGGCAAAAGTGCCCATTTGGCGCATTCGAATGCAACCATGAAGGTGCACAACTAGACCCCACTAGGAGTCTACGTACCAAAGTTCATCTTTCTAGGACATTCTGTTCTTGAGTTATGCGAGATACGTACACACATACGCACCTACATACAGACGTCACGAGAAAACTCGTTGTAATTAACTCGGGGATTATCAAAATGGATATTTCGGGTGTCTGTATGTTCCTAGGCACATATCCACGTGTGGTCGGGTTGAAAAAAAAAAAAAAAAAAAAAAAATGTGGGTGAGCAAAGTGGAAATTAAGGCCGATTTTTGGGTGAAAATTTTTTCGCGAATTCAATACTTCCTTTTTTTGTAAAAGGAAGTAAAAATATATTTGTGCAATATAGCCAGGGCCCTCATCACCGTGACCTCCCAAAAATTTCCTTATTCGGGAATTTTTGTCTAACGATTCGGCAAAATCATCATCATTGGGCGAAATTAGGAGTTCTATTCGGCAAAATTTGGAGTTTCATTCGGCAAATTTATCATCATTCAGCGAAATTTGAAGTTCCATTCCGGCAAAATTTGGAGTTTCACTCGGCAAATCGAGAATTTCCGGCCTCCCAAAAATTTAGTTTCGGGGCGCCTCTGAATATAGCTTGACTTGTGACAGGGGGAGTGCAAGGTGAAGTGTGATATTTGTGACAAGGGTGGAAGGAGGGTTAAATTTGGTGTAAAAGCGTGTGACACCATTTATGGGTAGCCGCTTCATGTTTTTATTTTAACCGTTTTGTTTTAACTTTTTGTTTTAACCGTTTCCATGGATGACACGATCAATATGCATAATCACTCCAAACTTAATTTTTTTTGGAGGGGAGGGGGGGGGGGGAATTTCGATTAGCTGAATGAAACTCCGAATTTTACCGAATTCACAGAAATATAATAGCCAATTAGCTAATCGAGTAACGCTGACGTCACCAACAATGAAACCGATAGCTTGCTAGACGGCATAACTTCATTGTTGCATCACTTAAAATTCAGTAATTTTATTTATAACTATTAGTGGTACCCGCGCGGCTTTGTCCGTAATAGAAAAATTAAAAGATCTTTTGGTTCGCCTGTATATTTACAAACAATGTATGGTGAATTTTCTCGCCAATTGGCTTGTACCCATGTTACGGTTCCACGTTACACTGTAAAAAAAATCCGGAAACGTTTCTGAGTATATCGTGCAGCTGTGGTTCATAAAAGTTTCAAGAACGTTTCTGAGTATTTCGGAATCCTCTTTCTGTAATGTCCAGAAACGTGTCTGAGTATTTCGGAATCCTCTTTCTGTAATGTCCAGAAACGTGTCTGAGTATTTCGGAATCCTCTTTCTGTAATTTTCAGAAACGTTTCTGAGTATTTCGGAATCCTCTTTCCGTAATTTCCAGAAATGTTTCTGAGTATTCTGTGCAGCTGTGGTTCATGAAAGTTTCGAAAACGTTTCCGAGTATTTCGGAATTCTCCAAACAATTTTCAAAAACGTTTCCGAGAATTTCGTAATCCTTTTTCCGTGATTTTTTCTAAAATATAATTCTTTATTATAGTATTGCATACCATATCAGTTTCAATTCTTTCATATCTAAGAGCAATAATACAAGCAATTTTAGAATCATTCGTGGATTTTTTTTTTTTTTTTTTGGAATTTCTAATGACAAATAGCATGGTTAACAGCATAACATATGCACAGTTATAAATTTTTGAAAAATTATGAAATAATCTAGTAGTTTCATTCCTAATCACAAAATCGTCGGGGAATTGGAGTGGGGGTACCTTCTGAAAAGTGGGGATTGTTTGTTAAACAATCTTAAACTTCAGTTTTTCTCTCAATATTTTCAAGACAAAACTATCAACATATTGTATTTTTAATGCAGAACTTAAAAACATATCTTGTATCAAACTTGATAGCTTTTATCTTCGGATAAAATTTGACAGGACTTACCTACCCTTCGCGTTCCGGAATTCGTTCACCTCAAGTCAATTTCTCTGACGAACAAAGTGTACCGAAAAGTACCAACAGAGAAATTGATGAATTTAAATATGACACCAAGTCCCCCTGCTGGAACCATTCGGGTTGATTCTTCTGTTCTTGCCCTTTTCCAGCTCATCACAAATATAAATACTTATTCAAAATAGGTTACTGATTTTATTTTTACAGTGTGCGCAAAATGCATTATATATTTTATTTATTAAAACATTGAACTCTATTACATGATTATTCCATTTCATATATACGAGAATAACCCCTCCCCCACCATAAAAGTGATGGTGCACCCATAAAATGTTATGAAGCGCCCCCCCCCCCTTGAAAAAGCAACATCATATACATTATAAATCAAAGTATCACATACATTATAAATCAAAGTATCATATAAATTATAAGTCAAATACTTTAATATGGTGTAAAAATACAAAATTATTTTATTAAGTCTTTTTTTTTTTTCTTTTTTTTTTTTTTGCTTTTGGTAAAATTGAGGCTCGTAAAACGAAAAAAATGAAGACACTTTTAAATACATATATGTATCTATTTGTTAAATAAATTAATACACATTTAACTAATTTAAAGCGTTTCGCTAATGCAAATATTAAAAGAGATATCGTCATTTAGATAATACTGAAGCACTATGTTCCTAATTACAAGAGATAGTTTTTTTTTTTTTTTACTTCATACAATCTAGCTACACTGTTTACAAGAGAATGAAAACATGCAACCTTAAAGACGAACTATCAAACCTGACAATTTGCATATTATAACATTTAATTCATAATGCTTGATACATAGCCAAATATTAACTGAGATTGACACATAAAAACAAAGTACACAATAACACATATTTAAATTTTTTTATAATCTTCAATTCATAAATTTTACAGAATAAAACTAGACACACTTGCACTTTAAATATGTGTTCTATGTAATGTAAAATATTTTCAAATTGCAATAGTTCACAACGAAAAAATAATACTGAAGAAAATAGTTTTTTTTAACGAGATTTATATGAACTAAATCTCTTTAAAGTAATAGAGTTGCAAAGCGACTTACCTAATTGTCGGTGGTGGTCTTTTGCAGGCTTTGGTCACCAAAAAGGTGATTTTTATGACAGAATAAAATTCTGCCAACAAAAATTACCCATTTGGTAGAAAGAAGAAAAGTATCCAAGAAAAAAGTAAATTACCTACACAAGTTATGCGACGCAATGAATTTACATGGCGTCCTCTCGGTAGTTATTTGGTTTTCAATTTCAGTTTGTATTCCTTCCGCGAGCATGCGTCGAGAATTTGCACTTCGTACTTAAAAATAAGTGACATAGCTTCAAATTCAATCTTATGACGATACATATGCAAGAAAATATAAGACTTTAGAATTATCTTCAGTGAATTCATGCGAGGAACAAAACTTCTACTAATCCCCTTGATGAGTGTTACTTCGCATACATGGGTCAGCACTTGTTTTCATTGCGTGCTTTCGAAAGTTTCAGTTTAGATTTTCTGCTGGACTATAAAATTGTGAGCTGCGCATGCGTCGACTCTTACTTTCTTGCTATACGGGAAACGTTTTTGATTATAGCAGAAAACTGCGGAGGGCGTACGAATCTGTGTATTACGGAAAACTTTTTTATATATTCAGAGAGTTTTCCGAGATTTTTTACAGTGTATGATAGTTTCATATCTCGCCAATTGGCTTTTGCCCATGTTACGGTTCCCACGTTATGATAATTTCGTAATTTCCTCGTCCATCTTATGATATTTTTGTTCTTAAAATTGGAATAGAAAAAGAACCACATCGAATTTTCGAAAAATCGCTTCGAGGTGCACACCCCCATGCTACAAACTAACTTTGTGCCAAATTTCATGAAAATCGGCCGAACGGTCTAGGCGCTATGCGCGTCACAGAGATCCTGACAGACAGAGAGACTTTCAGCTTTATTATTAGTAAAATTAGAAAATAATTTTTGGGAGCGTTTGAGAAGCAGATAAGAGATTGTTGAAACAAGGCAAAACTAAATCCAATAAGCAACTGTTTTGTTGGTCAGACATTGAATAAATACAACTTAACGGTCCGTTTTAAGTTAATGTCACTATGACCATGATGAATGTAATTTTTTCCCTATCAATGTTAAACATTTCTCTCTCATACGTATCTATTGAAACACGTTAAAATTTACGGGAAATCTTTCTAATAAAGGAGCATTTGGCACCCGTCACACTATGACGGGCGATTTTCTAGTGATAAAATATAAGGGTTGCATCATCATATATTTTTTTTAATTGCAATTTTGCAATGCAGTCTCCAAATTTGCCAAATAAGGAAATTTATGGAGGGTTTCTGTGACCTCCCGTAACCTCCAATAGGCGTGCCCTTGCCAATTTCCGCTCCCGGGTGCCACAGAGTAGATGGTTCACATTTCATCGGTTATTTCCGGGCGCTTTCTCTCAAATGCTATCATTATTCGAGTCAGCTGAGAAGAAGATTTAAGAGATATCAGAGGAGAAAATTTCAAACACACACACACACACACACAAATCATTTCATCAAAAGTTGTTCAGTTATCGACCTTGAAGAGCAACTGAATGTCATTCCGCCATGTTTATTACGAGATGTTAACGACGTAGGCCCCAATCTGATCTGTTGATAGTTTCATTTTTGTATTTCTTGGAAGTGAAATAATCGAAAACGAACTTCCACTTCCACTCAGAAAATACGTTTGATATGCAAAGTTCCTGAATGCTGATTGGTTTTTGTGTACAATTGTGGTTGTTAATTGGTGAGATCTTCTACTCAGAAAATACGTTTGATATGCAAAGTTCCTGAGTGTTGGGATTGGTTTTTGTGTACAAGTGGGGTTGTTAATTGGTGAGAAGTGTAGTAACAATGCTTTAGGCATTGCGTTGTAAGAAACGTTTCAGTTCATAAAGAAAAACATGCGTTTTGTGTTGATGCATTTGCTAATATGTTGGCAAGCAATAGCAGGTGAGTAATTTTAAGATTATTTCTGAAATACAATTTCATATTTTGCGCTTTATTTAAGGAAAAACCACGTGCAGTTGACACTGCATTACATCCAAAGCAAACCTAACCGGGCAGCATTGTAAAGGCTACGCAAATTCTAATCACAGCATTACGATGCTGCCAGGTTAGGTTTGCCCAACTATAGTTGGTGCGTTCACAGTGTGCGTGTGACCTACTATATATAGTAGATCACACGCACACTGCACCAGAGGCAACCCGAACTTAAACTTTTCGGAAGGCAGAAATTCCCAATTAGCCGAATAGACAGGGGTGTCCACTTTTGAGAGGGGGGGTGTCATGGCGCAGACTGCGCCATTGAAATTTTAGGGCCGGGGGGGGGGGGGGGTTAACGGGTATTTTTCTCATTTTTTGTGGGATGGCCCTTGCTTTTGGGGGGTTTTCGCGATACTTAGGGGGGTGCCCTTGCTATTAGGGGGGGGTGTGGCACCCTGGAATAAAACTGCAAATTTTTCCGAATAATAATATACGGGCATGCACACATAATTAGTTAATGATAAGGGATATATTTGAAATGTTACAATTATGCAACCAAATTTGTCGAATCGTCGGACTGCCAAATAAGATTACACCCTTGTGCGCATTAATGGAATTTTGAATCACATTAAAATTGCCAATAATTGGGAAATAAATCTGTGTAAAACTTTTTTTTTTTTTTTGCTTCGGTTCACAAGAAACTAGAGGTGAAAATTATTTAGTGTTTCCTTGCTTACTCCAAGGCGCTATTATCATTAAATTGGCGTAAAAGTAAGTCATGTGATGCACACATCGGCTTGTTTCTTTTGTAGTGCAATCAGATTTTCATTCTATGTCACAATGCTCTGCCTCTTCCGTGGAGAAGTATCCATGGCTAACAAAAAGATAAAAAGTGACCGGATTGAGAAAAAACAGGAAATATAATATAGAAATTTATAACACTTAAACAAAACACAATATTTATGACAAAAAAAAAATTAAAATTTGGCATCTTGAATTCAAATTATGTTTTTCGCAATCACGAGTGTGTGTGTATATGTAAGCGTGTGTGTTTGTGTGTGGAGGGTATGTGTGTGTGTGTAGGCATGTGTGTTTGTGTCTATGTGCAGGCATGAGTGTGTGGGTAGTTGTGTGTAGGTGTGTGTGGGGGGGTATGTGTATGTGGGTAGTTGTGTGTATGTGAGTGTGTGTATGTGTGTGTTTGTGTATGTGTGTAGGTGTATATATGTATATGTGTGTAGGTGCGTGTGTGTATGTGTGTGTTTGTGTATGTGTGTAGGTGTATATATGTATATGTGTGTAGGTGCGTGTATGTATGCGTGTAAGTGTAGGATATTGACGAAACCTGGAGACGGTTTTCGCTAGAGGTGCAGCATCGTGAGGACCCGGTCGACGGTGATGCTGCGGAGGGTGGCGGTGGGAAAAATGGTAGAAACGTCAAAAACAGTCAAATGAAAGCAATAAGCAATCGTGATTGCTCAAAAAAACGTGAGGTTATAGCGCCTAATAATCTGGTTGGATAAACAGCCGTTAGAAAAAGATTGAACAACCTAAAAAATTCGAAAATTAAAAATTTTCAACTTGATTCCATTTATTCGCTTAAGATTGTAATTTTGGAAGGTCACGTCGATCTTCTGTGACCTCCCATCGGGGCTCTTCTGCACCGCGCTAGTAGTTGACACTTAAAGAAAAAGTAAATTAACAAGATAAATTATAAAAATGAGCAAAAATGACAAAATTATAAAATTGTGTTTAAATCTACAACGCTTGCATTTCAGCTTATTTTTGGCTCATCCTTTGTCATTAATTTTACTATTGCTAATTTGTTTTTTCATCAAAATATTCAACTGCTAGTCAGTGGCAGCTCGTGCCTTGAAAAAGTGAGGGGTCCAGATCATGGGTGCACTCACACCCTCCCCCGGTTTTTGAAAGAAATAAGATTTTTTTTGTTTAAATATATTTTTAATATTTAAACTTTCTCAAAATAATTATTTGTGTTAAAATATTTATGTTAAGTAGATGAAATTAATTTTAAACTCTAAATTGTAATTATAGTACGCTAATCACTTGAAGACAAAGGGTCAAGAAAGGAGCAAACGATCTAACCTTGTGCAAATGAAGGCTTCATCCTTTACTGTATGTTGCTTATTTTACATAGCCGGAACATTCAAGCTATGTAAAAAAAACAGCATACAGGCTGGGTAACTGTCTCTGCGAATCCTGCCGTAAATATTGAGGTTCAATGCGTTGGTGTTGAGGGAGAAAAAAGAACATATAATCCGCGGCAGCGTAGAAGCCAAACCTCATTAATTGTACAATTTTTTTAACAGATAATCCGTGGATTATGCACAGGGAAAGACTAAAATCCTTTTTCTTTTTTAAATTTCAAGCACGTGCGCACAAAAAAACGAGCTGATGTGTGCATCACATGACTTCCTTTTACTCCAATTTAATGTCATTTCCCCATTATTCGCTATTTTAATGTGATTCAATATTTATTCTCTAAATATCACCAACAATGGCCAAATTGAAACCAAAAAAAAAAAAAAAAAAAACTCCGCCAAATTTGTCGCCAAGTTGGCGACAAAACTTGGCGACCAAAAGACTGGCGATATATCGCCAAGTGTCCGACAAATTATAACGCCACTTGAGTTTACATCGAAATTAACAATGATTTCCCCCCAAAAAGGTGCAAAAGACCCCCTTAGGAACATCCGAAAGCAACCAAAAGGGGAGGTGCACAACTAGACCCCACTACGAGTCTATGTACCAAATTTCAACTTTCTAGGACATACCATTTTTGAGTTATGCGAGATACATACGCACATACGCACATACGCACATACATACAGACGTCACGAGAAAAGTCGTTGTAATTACCTCGGTGATGGTCAAAATGGATATTTCGCGTGTCTATACATTCTTAGGCACTTTTCCGCATGTGGTCGAATCGAAAAAAAAAAACTCAACATTCATTTGGGGGTGAGCAAAATGGAAATTAAGGGCGATTTTTGAGTGAAAATTTTTTCGCGAATACAATACTTCCTTTTTACTTCCTTTTACAAAAAAGGATGTTCCTAAGGGGGTCTTTTGCACCTTTTTGGGGGGAAATCATTGTTAATTTCGATGTAAACTCAAGTGGCGTTATAATTTGTCGGACACTTGGCGATATATCGCCAGTCTTTTGGTCGCCAAGTTTTGTCGCCAACTTGGCGACAAATTTGGCGGAGTTTTTTTTTTTTTTGGTTTCAATTTGGCCATTGTTGGTGATATTTAGAGAATAAATATTGAATCACATTAAAATAGCGAATAATGGGGAAATGACATTAAATTGGAGTAAAAGGAAGTCATGTGATGCACACATCAGCTCGTTTGTAAAAGGAAGTAAAAAGAGAGGATATAAATAGAAATATAAATTATTGTCTAAAAATAGTGAGGGGGCCCAGGCACTCTCCGACCCCTCCCACGAGCTGCCACTGCTGCTAGTGCAATGTAAACTATTGGCGATTTTACCTTAGAGAAGGCTGTATTTTAATTTGCTGAGAGCCTGAATAAAAGCAGGACGTAGCTGCCGTGAACCTTGTAGAAAAGGGGCTTAAGAAAGTTCCACAGAATAAAAAAATAATAATAACTTAAAGAGAACTGATTAAAAATGTAACAATTCCTAAGTCATTATTTGATGGCTTTAATAGCAAGAAATATTTAAAAGAGAAAATCAAGGAGTTGCGACGTTAAAAGAATCGAAGTTTTTAACAGTTAAAGACCAATTAAAACAAAATTTAAATGTGCTTCTGAGTGATGAAATGATTGTTTTGAACAGGGGTGCCGCGAGGGGGGGGGGGATTATGGCTCAAGTTGTGCCATCTAAATTTAGGGGAGGGGGGACTTTTTTATTTTTTAACCCATTTATTTAAATTTATTTATTGATTCATTTTCAATTTAAATTATTTATATTATTTTTTTCTATTTATATTTTATTTCATTAATTTATTTAGTTTGTGCGTTTGTCTGTGTGTGTATGTCATTGGCGATGCACAGAACTTTTCTAATCAAATAATAGAAATGATAATAATTAAAATTAAATAAAAAAGTAAAAAAATAAAAATATTTAACAAAAAATAAATTTATAAAAAGATAGTTACAAAATAAAAAAGGGGGTTGTGAAAAATGGGTTACAGGGGGGGGGAGAGGGGAGGGGCTTTCCTGGTTTTAAATGCCCTTACCTACTAGTTTGTATGTATAATACTGCTGAAATAGGAAGTGTCACTTCCAGAGCTTTAAGTAAAAAAAAAAGAAAACGTGTCTAGGAGATGGTTAAAGACTCCAAACAAAAAAGTTTAAGGCTTTCGTTGAGGACTAAATCCTAAAATTTAAAATTAGAGAAGCTAATTCACCACAAAATGACAAAAACAAAATATGGTCGATGAGGCAATGTTTGCAGGAACAGAATAGGTAGTGAGTGAAAATAATTTTAGAAGTATTGGACGTAACTACATAACATTTTTCATCGTTTTTGGATGAGAGTAAAATCCTCAAGTTCTCTGTTAATTACACAATTAACTCAGCTTTACTGTCGATAGACAACGTGAAATTCAAGACACATTTGTGTAATATCTTTTTTCATGTATACAAACAATTGGAAAATAAAATTTTGCTTGCTAACTGTTTCAAGCCACAATTCTCTGTTAATTTTTGAGACACATTTCATGCTTCAAAAAATTTTCAAATACTTGTATCGGTTTAATGCTACAAACACAAAATGCATATTTTTTAAGATGCTAAGAGCAATACGAATTATGGATCTATTATACAACTAAAAGAAGTTTAGTTTACACCTACATTTATTAATAGAATTTACACAGGAACTTCATTATTATTTTATACTGCATGATGTTAACAATTTAGAACAGGGAAAATAATGTTCGGTGAGTTTCGAATAATTTTGAAGATCAAGGTCCAGAATAATCCCCCTCATATTCCTGGTTTACTGGTTTTTATTTTAATTTCAGTTCACAAAATAACGTGATATATGTACAATAGCTGGCACTAGCACAGCCAGAAATATAATCTGGAGGTTTTTTTTTTGATCAAATATACCTTTTGGAGGGGTTTCTTTTTGATGAAAAATACCTTTTTTAGGGGGTTTTTGATGAAAAATAGGATTTTTATGAAAATGAAGGTTTTTTTTAAAACTCAAAACAGCCCTTACATATGCATAAACTACTGTATCAGAATTTGCATTTATGTTAAAACTGTTAAAACCAACGGCTCTGGGGGGTGTTTTCACCCCTAAAACCCTCCCTTCGCTGCGCCATTGATAGCTGGACATATTTGTATTTAAAAATCAATGGGGTACAGTATGGGATAAATCACATTTAAGGTTTTGAGGCTGTTTTTTTATAGGTACACTGTTAAAAATTCAGGAAGATTTTCTGGTAATTGTTACTGTAAAATTGCATCGCTAACGCATCGCTGACTTTTACGGTAATTTATACCGGAGAAATAAGCGATCCCAGCGCCAACTGATTGCTGTGGCCTACCGAGGAAACCGTAAAATTTTACAGTAACATTTGATTTTTACGGTACTAGTTACTGGCAACATGGATGCCAGTAACAATTACCGTAAATTTTCCGGAAAATTTTTAACAGTGTAGGTTCACACGAACGTTAATCTAGACGTCTAGTTAAATGGTTAATATTTCACAATTTCCATATTTTTCGGGACATGATTGATTACTCCAAAATTCTTCGGCGAATGCATTGTTATACATTTACGAGAATATGTCTACCTGCAAGTGTACTATCTCCATTTTAAGAAAAAGCTGTGAAAGGCGGGAAAAGATTTTTTCTGACAACTTTTCTATCCCCCTAAAGTCTCGAAATCTTGCTGCCAATTAACTTTTAAGATTTGGCATAAAATTGGAAAATACTTCAATGTCTACATCAGTGGTTGGAAAAACTACCTTTTTTTTTGTAGCGAACTACAACTACTTTATTACAAATTTAGTTTACTACAGCTACTTTTTTTTAATGTAGCGACAACAAACTACTTTTTAGATGTAGTTACTACTTCGCTACTAAAATATGTAAATAAAAAGGATAGACACACACCGTTTGAGGATTGAACGAAAAAATTCGAAAAGTTGCTCAGATTAATATATTTGTTCATTTGAACATGAAATTACTTAGAATTACTTAGAGTTATCATTTCTTTCTTTTCATTTCAAATCAGTTTCACGAATATTCGCTACAAGATACGATTAAAAAGTTGACATTTTTACAATTCGGCTATTTGAAAAATATAAACAGAAGCCGTCATAATTTGATTTAAATTTTAGATCAGCTCACATACAATTGCCTCAGAGCAACACTAAGACATCTAGTCCCAGAAATAACGTTAAGATATCCTACTGTTGCTCTGAGGCGACGATATACATAAAATTGATTAGATGGGGGAAACATATTTTAAAGAGGAAAAAAACTTTAATTTTCTATATCAGAATTAATTTTACAGCAACTTATACTTGGTAGGATCTAATTATTTTTGAACTTCAAGCTAGGGGTCTGGATCTCGACTCCATTCCCTTTCTTACGCTACTGATAATTTTAAATTTTTTTTTTAAACTTAATTAAAAAGTAGTTTCTAGACATCGCTTCAAACTACTTTTTTTGTATCAAACTACTCGCTACTCTACTTTTTTAAAAAAGTAGGGCGCTACACTATAAACTGCTAAAGATGTAGCTACTACAGTAACGTCGCTACTTCTAAGCGCGCTACTTCCGACAATTGATCTATATCAAAATTAATTTTTACATCCAGAAATTGTTGGGAAATGAATAAAGTCTCGACTTGCAATGTTTTTATCAAAAATATTCAGCTTGCGACCGAAATCAAAGACATGATTTGTATCAGATCACAATTTAATTTCTCATTTTGTTATAGCTGATTATTAATTGCAAAACGCTTCGTTTGGCAGAAACGTGAATTTTTATTAGAAGAGAGTTAAATATTTTCTTGTGAAAAGCTTTCAATCATTCGACCTTCACTTATAGGCTTTTTTACCATACCATTGTCATTTGCAGAAATATTTGAGTTATTTATACTTTCAAAAACTTTTTGCTAGTCCAGGTTGTACCGTCCGCTGGGGTGCCGACCTAGGAGGTGGCGCGGGGTCATGGCGCAGATTGCGCCAGTGAATTTTTTTTTTTGGGTGGGGGAGGGTGGCTCTTGCTCTTCGGGGGTGGGTGTTCGAGATATTTAGAAGAGATGCGCCCTTCCTCTTAGGGGGGTGGACACCCCTGCCTTCCGTAGTTCGGAGCAGGAACGCAGTCCGCCATTGCCTACCTCTGAATCAGAATGTAATTCCTTCGTAGCAAAAGTTATCCAAATTATTAACCATTGTGCTTACTTTTGTTTCTTCGGACATCTTCTAAGATACATGTTTTGAAGCCCTCCAACATATAATTACACAATAAATGATACGAAAATTGATCAATCTAAATTTATGATCATTTGTCCCCCCAACGAAGTGAATATTTACATAGATTCGTTTTCAGAAAATGAAAATATAATGACAAAAATAGCTTTTACTATTGAGGGGTGCAATCTTACTCTCCCCAAGTTCTTAATTAAATCAGTTTAGAATTAAAGTATCTTTAAAATGATATCTTTGAATTTCAATTTGTATTTCTCAACTTTATTTTTTGACACTGTGAATGCATGAATTCTGCTTTTTTTTTTTTTTTGAATTTTGAATTACACTGGTCTCAAAAAGTTAAGATAGAACATATTTTTCAAAGCTCAAAATTAAAAAAACTGCAACAAAAATAAAATGCATAGTTTGCATGAATGATATTAACGAACTTTAAAACCATTTATAAAAAAACGAAAGCTGCCAATTTTATTTTATAGAAAAGAACATATTTTTAAAGAGTGAGGAAAAAAAATATGCAAATATCAAACTTTCATACTTTTGTGTGTAAGTTGTGTTGATTTTCAACTGTTGTTGGCAGTTTCGGAGACAATAGTCAATAGAGTTTAGAAAATGTCTCACAGACGTCGTTTACCCAATTCGTTAAGGTGGAGGGCAATTACACCGATGGAATTGGGATTGTCGCAGGCCTATGCTGCTAGACGTCTCAGTGTGTCTCGTAGTATTGTTCAGCGACTTTGGGATCGATACCAATCTGAAGATTCTGTGTCCAGAAGACCTGTTCCAAGCCCACCACGAACTACAACATCTACAGAGGACCGTTTTCCAGTTCTTTCGGTCCATAGAAGAAGAACCACTACTGTGCCGCAGCTCGTTGCAGATTTTTTTGTAGCATCAGGAAGAAGAATATCTGTTACTACGGTGCGAAATCGTCTTCACAATGCAGGTCTCTATGCAAGACGACCAGTTGTGTGTGTTCCCCTCAACGTACCACAGCGAAGGATCCGCCTATGCTGGGCAAAAGAACATGATCTGGAGAGAACAGCACACTAGATACCATCAATCTAACACTGTTGAAAGACCACAGTTCTAGAGGAGGTGGAATCATGGTTTGGACAGGGATCTCGCTCGGTGGTCACACTGACATGCATGTGTTCCATGGAGGAACTCTGACTGGTTTGAGATATCGGGATGAGATCCTTGTTTCCATATGTCCGTCCATACGCTGGTGCTATTAGTAATGACTTCATTCTGATGGATTATAATGCACGACCTCACTGAGCTTGGATTGTTCAGGAGTATCTTGAGGATCACAGTTTGGAACGAATGGAATGGCCAGCTCGATCTCCAGACCTGAATCTGATAGAACTTATCTGGGACTATCTCGGCAGACAGGTTGATGCTTTAAATCCTCCTCCAAGGTCGTTGCATGGGCTGGTTTAAGGCTTACTCTGTGTCTGGGTCTTGGCTTCCTATTCCGGTGTTTGACAACTTACTAAGCAGCATGGAAAATCGATGCCGCCAATGAATTCAAGTTAGAGGGGACCACATTCCTTATTAGAACCCATTTTTGCATTGCTTCTATGACATTTTTCTACATAACACTGTGATGTTCTGTTTCCTTCAAAACTGGGATTTTCCGCAATGATTGCTTTTTTTGTTATAAATCGTTTTTGCTTTACACTTATACAAATTTCTATGACGCATTCAATAAAAACCACATAATGCACATATCCTCCAACTTTTTTGCTGCTACATTCATTCATTTGCAAATTAGACACAAAAACCGGTTGTACCTTAACTTTTTGAGACCAGTGTATTTTAAAATGACATGTACGAGTTTACATTTTGCGAAACTTAGCATTTTCTACCAGCATAACAAAGTTTTGAAGTTTTCTTCCTAAAAGTGTCCACAATTTTGGCGGCCATTGTAATTTGCATTTCTCATTGTTCGCTCATTCTTTAACCATGGACTTATAAAGATATTGTTTCAGCCCTAGAAGTCTCAGAAGAAACCAATTTGCCATGGAATGCGACAGAACTGCCATTCAATGAGACCGAAGAAAGTACTGGTTTCCTTTCTGATTCTGAAACTGCTTTAGCCGAAAGAGAGGAGAACACAGAGGATGTTAAAAATATTGGTTTGGAAGATTTGAAAGGAGGCAAAAGAAAACATGAAGAAAGTATGATTCCAGTTTTAGTGTAAACAATAAGTTGGCTTTAGGAGTGCGACATCGATGTCGATGTTTTGGAAACATCGATGTTTTTAACATCGGTGTTTTTGGAACATCGATATTTTGGGTTCGATGTTGATGTTTTTAGCGTTACCCCGCATAAGCTGGCATGCCGGAGTTGACCAGCATGCCGGGAAATTCGAATTTTCCAGCATGCCTGATAATTCGAGGTTTATTTGCAACAGAACAAAAGCAAGTTTTTCTCCATTCAGTTCCAACTGTGTATTGCATATAATATGAGCTTGTTATTTATGGTAGGTCATTATAACGGATTTAATTATATGCCAATAAAGTAATCAATCCCGAAACAATTATTGCTACTGTGATTCGTTCATATTTTTTTTAAAGAAATTATTTTAGGTTCTTTTTTTAGAGAGGTGAGTTTAATTTTTATTTATTGAATTGCTATGGTAAATTCTTAGGGACGGTAACTTATTGCTTAAATGTTTGCTAAGTTTTAATTTATTTTTTATGAAATTATTCGTTATTTAATAATATTTAATAACAAATGATTGTTAGTAAATATTTTTACAAAATTAAAACTGTTTATTAATACTAATACGATATACATAGAACTTATATCATTTTCTAAACTGAACATATATATTTTTATAGTATTAATTTTCTCCCCTAATCTCAGTTTTTCCGGCATTCCGGAAATGATCAGGCAAGTGTTATTAAAAATTTGGTGACCTCCGAATTTTGTGGCATGCCGGCTAATGCGGGGTAATACGGTAGTAAGATTTCTCATCGAGAAGCGATATCGATTGAAATACATCAGTGTTTCAAAACATCGCTCTTCAAAATGAAAACAAAAAACCGATGGTATCTGTAAATTGGCCCAAAAACATTAAACTCTCGGAAACATTGACATCAATGCCATACCCCTTATACTATGTACTGAAGGAATTAATGTCTGACAAAAGAAGTACTGAAGCCCTGTAGTTCTCAATTGCAGATCTCATTTTCACACGTAGGTTGCAAAATTATTTCTATTAAATTGTACATGACTAGCAGTATCCGCACGGCGATGCCAGTGCTAAGAAGTTAAAGGAAGTCCGTTGAACAATTTAAAAAAAAAAAAAAAAAAACTCGCTAAAGGGTGAAAAATAATTTTTGGATGATAGTAGTTGACCAATCACTTAATTTTAATGTAATACAAAAAACCGTGGGGTGCTGTCTATTTACATTTTTGCATGGACAACAAATGAAAGAAATTCAAGACAACTGATAAGAAGCCCCCCACGCTTTTTTGTATTACATTAAAATTAAGTCATTGGTCAACTACTATCACCCAAAGATTATTTTTCACTTTTTAGTTCATTTTGCTACGAAATCGTGTTTTTTAAGTTTTTAAACTATTATTTTATTTTCTTCTTTTTAGTTTAACTTGTTTTACGAAAAAATATTCTTTTCAACATTGTTCAAAATCTTTTATATTCATGAAATTTTCGCCCCCCACAAAAGCGACTAAAAGTGTCGGGTGGCATTCGAAACGTGGTCTCTCGAACTCCGAAAAGAGCAACTGTACCCCTTAAAGTGTAATAGCCGAGCTCTAAAAACATTCAACTTCGCTGATAAATTGCCTGTGGAGTAATTCTCTAATCCAGCTAATCCATCTCAATCATCGATGTATGTGTGCGGAAATCATATCTACATGAGATGCATTTGAGTAAAAGTTTTGTTCAACAATGGTCTGATCAGCAATGAATTTCCAATTGAATTCTCACCTAAATTTTGGCATGAAATTAGTTGAAAACAATGATATTTCATGTTCTAATTACCTTGGAACATTGGAACAAATTTTGTCTGATGCAGAAAAATTAAAGGTTTTTGTAGATATTTTTAAATAATTTTTGCGAGCATTTTTTAATGCATTTTTTTTTATTTTTTCCTTTTTCCCATTGTTGGATTTATGCCAAAATATTGATTAAAATTGGAGGAAACTAACAATTAAAAGAGTTAATTAATTAATTTGATTATAGAATATTGCATTGTCATCGGGTCTGAGGTCGCGTGCCAAATTTCAAAAGAATCCGATCGCAGGAAGTGGGAGAAATTTGAGCTGCAAGATTCCGTTACAAGATACATACATACATACAGGTGAAGCTAATAAAAGCGTGTTAATGATGAAATTTACGTTAGATCTTGACCAAATTTTTCAGAGGTCTTTTGATGCTCGAGAATTCACATAGAGGGGTTTTTTGCCAGAAAATCCGTGAAACAGTATGGTCACGCCTATTAATGCAAAAGATTGAAATTTCCGAATTAAAAAAAAAAGCCTTAAGTGTTCTAAATTTAAATTTGGAGTCATACAATTAAAGGACTCGGGGCAAGAATGTGATATGCCGCAAGATGTGAAATTACCGAAGGCCAATTACCTACACATAAAAAATATTTGTAGAATATTTCAAAGGTATTATACATTCTATATTCTGCAGTATTAAAACCAGATTTGTTTTTCTCCAAATAACATAAACCATTGTCATGTTTATTTCAATTTTAAATTTGAGAAACAAACGTTTTGATCGAAAAGTCACGCCTTGTGGCCATCACATTTCTGCCCCTAGCCCTTCAATTGCTCTTTTCTATACGTTAACAGACAATTTTACACTGTTTCTTTTTCTTTTATTTAAACCTGATTGTTAAACATGCGTCACTTGACACAGCTTTTGTATTCGAGGTAGACCGTGCAGCGACGAACAACGCAGCTAGTGAAATAAATAAGCCATCACGTGCAGGACAAATTAGCTGCTTTTCCGTGGCTTTATAAAAATTTAACTGTAATTAAGTTTCTTTATAAAATCAGAACATAATTAAATTTCGATAACTAATGGTAAAAATCATGCCACTATTAAAAATCATCTGCTTAGAAATGAAAACATTTCTCTTCTCATTTTTTCCAAGCAGTTTTGACTTATAAATAAGCAAATGTCAAATTTAAATTCAAGTAAGCAGCAGATCATCTTAAAAATACCGCAGGGAGGAAAGCCGGAGTTGAATTTCACACTGTTTCTCGTTGCAGACTTCTCACTGTTATGAAAATTTTTTTAGCTCCCAGTTTGTAGATTAACTGAGAGTATTTATGAATTGCATCGGCTTCAGTTCGATTACGGTCCGTCCAGACTGATAAAGCTCCCAAAAGGAGCGAATAAGTCCATAGACTACTAAGCTTTGCTAGAATTACAGGCGAGCAAAATGTGCTTATTTTTGAGAAATTCGTATTCTCAAACCAATTCGACATGTTCGCTCATTTTTGAAGCAGCCCTATACTCAGAAATGATGCCGTCTGCTTATTTTTGAGTAGAACGGTATTTCAAAAATGAGAACATGGTGAATCGTTTTTGAGAAGAGGGTATATTTCATAAATTAGAGCTCGTGCTTTTCACTTCTAAGCTAAATTGTATCGGAGCCATTTCGAGTAAGTGATGTTCTCAAAAATAAGCTATTTTGTCTCAATTTTAAGAAATTTGTTTTAACAGTGTGGTTTGATTTGGACAATGGGGTCGTTTCCAAAATTTTAAAAGTATTCTTTTCTGAAGGAGCATGGCTTAAAAACATAGGATCTGACTATTTTTTAAATAATTTGACTAAGAATAATGACGAATTTTTTAAAAAAAATATTTTAATCCGTGCGCTTTCATTGTTTACGCTTCTGCCAATGACATCATAAATGATGAAATACCATTCACTGTTGCCATTCACAGAACACAATATTTAATTCGCTTCTTTACTCGCGTGTACTGGCAACTATATGGTTGATAGCAAGCGTAGAGCACAATATTTAGTTCGCTTCTTGATTATCATAACGTGGTAACGCGGCATACATATCGTCGCTTCAGAGTAACGGTAAGATATCTAATCCCAGAAATAACACTAAGAAATCTTACAATTGCTCTGAGGCGAAATATGCGATAAAAGACATCATTTGTGACGTCATAAAGATCACGCCTTATTTTCAAAATCGGACATTTAAAAAAAATTAATTAAAAATTAAACGTTAGGAAAATGTAAGTTTTTCTCTTTCCATGTTATTTTTTTCGCTTATTTTATCAATTTCAGTGACTAAAAGTAGTACTTTTGACTGATGGAAAGTACCCCGTTGTGGTTCTTCTAGTTTTAGGTGACAGAGCTTGTGGAACTCCGCCATTTGTTGAGAATACCGTCCCTTTTGACTCAAGACAGAACTCTTTCCCCGTCGGAAGTGTGGTCACCTACACCTGTGAGTTTGGCTACGTGGCATCTGGATCTAAGCGATCGACCAACTGTCACGTCTCAAGTGCAACGCAACAAGCAGAATGGACAGCAGTGCAGCTGAAATGCAGCCGTGAGTCATTGATTTGATTCTTTATTTCTGATCACTGCAATTACTTGCAGGGGCACCCCAATGGCAGATCACTAGAGGTCACTATGACCTACCAAAAAATTCCTTATTCGGAAAATTTTGACCGACAGTTCGACAAAATTATCATCATTTGGCAAAATTTGCAGTTCTATTCGGTAAAATTATCATCATTCGATGATGTTTGGTTGGAGTTCCATTCGGCAAAATCATCATCATTCAGCGAAAGTTGGAAGTTTCATTTGACAACATTATTATCATTAAGCGAAGTTTGGAATTCTGTTCTGCAAAATTATCTTCATTCGGCGAAATTTAGATTTCCATTTGGCAAAACCATCATCATTCGTGGAAATTTAGAGTTCCTTTCGGCAAAATTTGGAGTTACATTTGGCAAAATTATCATCAATTGGCGAAATTTGGAGCTCTTTTCGGCAACATTTGGAGTTCCATTTGGCAAAATTATACTCATTCGGTAAAATTTGGAGCTCTATTCGGTAAAATTATTAGCATTCGACGAAATTTAGAGTTCCATTCGGCAAAATCATCATCATTTGGCAAAATTTGGAGTTCTATTCGGCAAATTTCCATCCTCTTAAAAATTTTAATTTCGGGGAGCTTCTGGTCACTCGTAGGCTCAAGCTTTTGTAAATAACCTTGCTTAAAATTATAATTTCAGTGCTTCATTGTAATTTCAATTTTTGTGTTCATTATTTTATTCATCGTAACTATGACAGAATCGTGAAGTCGGTGACGTGATCTCCAATAGTGCGATGACTGAAATGGGACCATTATGAGAGAGTCACGTGACGATCACGAGCAGTCACTGTAAGTTTATCAGCAGGTTGCAGGACCTTAGAATTACTTTAAGTCAAGTTTTCATAAAGTCTCAAAGTGACAGGTCACAAATTAATCGTCGCAGCGACTTCTGAGCGAAGTCACATGAAATGTGTCACTAATTGTGACTCCTGTGCGCCGTTATAATTCTGTCATTTTGTGACTGTTACTCGCAGTGATGTCCCTGTAATTTTACTGTTAACTCTTGTGCTATCATACTAATGAAAAATAAAAGTAAAATAAAAATTATATTAATTTGAATTTTTGGCATCTTGAATTCAAATTATGTTTTTCGCAGTCACGAGCGTGTGTGCGTATGTATGCGTGTGTGTTTAGGATATGGACGCAACCTGGAGACGGTTTTTGCTATAGGAGCAGCATCGTGAAGAGCCGGTCGACGGTGGTGCTGGCAGAGGGAGGTTGTGGGAAAATAAAATGATAGGAGTTCAAAACAGCCAAATGAGAACAATAAGCAATCGTGATTGCTCAATAAAAAGAAAAGTGATAAGATAAAAATGAGTAGTGCCTGAATGGCGATGGGGCCAGTTTCAAAATGTTTTAAGTAAAGAGGCAAGAAACACGCATTTCCGATGCTTCTCCTCTTAATATCGCTTCTTTCAAGTGCAGTTTTAAATATTCATGCTTAGTTGGAATGTTTAGTCTAAATTTATTGTAAAAAGCAAAAGTTCTTAGTTTTGAAATGTACCATTTTATCAAAAATGATTCACTGGTCTCATTTTTGAGCAATCTCTCAGCTCAAGAACGATGCACATGTGCTTATTTTTGAGGCATTTAAATTCTCAAACCAATTCAACTCGTTCTCATTTTTGAAACAACCCTATACTTAGAAATAATACAGCCTGTGCTTGTGTGAGACATTTTTGTTCTAAAAAGTGACTCTACATGTTCTCATTTTCGAGACACCACTGTATTCAAAACTGATTTCGGTATGGTCTTAGTTTTGAAATATTGTCAGGCCTCCATATAAGGTCATCCCATTTACATTTGATCAAGAAATCAGTGGGCAAAGTTGGAAGAAGCTAACTGATGTGGTACCACCAAAAAATCTTAGACGTAGCGCACCTTTTATTTCAACAAAAGGGTGTGTTACGTTCCTTTAGTGAAGAGAAAGAAAGACCAGTGTGTGTAGTCTGCATCATTAAAATGCCGAAAAAATGACCCGAAGCAACGCGATCGATTGCAAAGTTGAACTTAAGCATGATTAGATTTGTGGATTTTAAAACTTTTCAAACAATACAAGTTTTAAGGCTTTCTTGGACTCTCGCCAGCAAGTAAAACGATTTTTGAAACCTTATCCCTTCATAATTATTTATTCATCCTTTTAGCTCGTTCTTGTGGAGATCCTGGGTACGTGCCCGACGGTCGAGTCGTAGGATCTCTTTTCACGTTCCCTCATAACGTTACCATCGAGTGCGATGAGGGCTACGAGCGAAGAGGACACATGTCGAGAATTTGCCAGGCAAATGGAGAATGGAGCGGATCGCTAGCCACGTGCCAAAGTGAGTAAAAAACTTATTCTTTTTACTTCCCTTTTACCAAAATTGTATTCGCGAAAAAAAAATTCAAAAAATTGGCCTAAATTTCCATTTTGCTCGCCACCGAATGAATATTGAGATTTTTTTCAATCCAACCATACCTGGATATATGCCTAAGAACATATAAACACCCGAAATATCCATTTTGACGATCCCCGAGTCAACAACGTAATTACAACGAGTTTTCTCGTGAAGTCTGTATGTACGTATGTGCGTATGTATCTCGCATAACTCAAGAACGGAATGTCCGAGAAAGTTGAAATTTGGTACGTAGACTCCTAGTGGGGTCTAGTTGTGCACCTTTCTTTTTGGTTGCATTCGGATGCTCCAAAGGGGGTCTTTTGCTCCTTTTTGGGGGGGAAATCATTGTTAATTTCGATGTAAACTCAAGTGGTGTTATAATTTGGCGGACACTTGGCGATATGTCGCCAGTCTTTTGGTCGCCAACTTTTTTCGCCAACTTGGTGACAAATTTGGCGATTTTTTGAAATTTTTTTTTTAAATCTGGTTTTAATTTGGCCACTGTTGGTGATATTCAGAGAGTAAACTATTGAATCATATTAAAACTGCCAATAATGAGAAAATGACATTAAATTGGAGTAAAAGGAAGTAATGTGATGCACACATCAGCTCGTTAATTTCAATTTTACACATACTAATGCTGTTATTACATCAAACAACTCAGTATTTGTTTCAATATCACATAGTTCAATTTTTCCAATACCTTGCTCGTTATTGGTTGAAGAGTCAATAGTTTTAGATTTAGCAATAAAATCAAAAATCTTAGAAAATTTTGAGTTTTGTTCATATATTTTTGAATTTAAGGGAATAATATCTTCATTTGATACACAAGAAAGCAGGTTTTGCTTCAGCTGAAGTGCATTGAATTTTAAGTCAAATATTCTAAACGAGTGGTACCCGGAGTTTTCTCGTGACGTCCGTATGTGCGTTTGTATGTATGTATCTCCCATAACTCAAAAACGGTCTGTCCTAGAAAGTAGAAATTTGGTATATATAGTCGTAGTGAGGTCTAGTTGAGTACCTCTCTTTTTGGTTGCATTCGGATGCTCCAAAGGGGGTCTTTCACGCATTTTGGGGGGGGGGAGATCATTGTTAATTTCAATGCAAACTCAAGTGGTATTATATTTGGCAAACACTTGGTAATCTATCGCCAAGCTTTTGGTCACCAAGTTTTGTCGCCAACTTGGAAACACATTTTGCGTATTTTTTTAAAATCCTGTTTTAATTTGCCCATTATTGGCGATATTTAGAGAGTTAACCATTGAAACTCAATAAAACTGACGATATTAGGAGTATTAATCTGTATAAAACGATTTTTTTTTTTGCTTCGGTTCGCAACAAACTTGGGCTGAAAATATTTGAAGTGTTTCTTTGCTTACTCCAAGTCCAAGAACTAGACGTTAAATCCCGGTTATCACAAATTTGCCATTTCAACTGCGCTTGCGCACGGACTTAGCTTTTTGTTTTAAGATTTCGTGTTGCTTGTTTATATTTAGGCTGAGGGAGAGTCCCACCAAATTAATGAATGCGATTAGAATATTTTCACAGCGATTTCGTGTTATATTATATGAAACTACGGATATGAATAACTGATAATATTAAGAGAAAAATGACACTTCAATATTTATTGGTTTTTAAATATTTATTTAACATAAACGTAAAACACGTTGTGTACTTCAAAAATAATTGGAATTATTCATACAGAAATCCGTCTTTTGCGGATATTTTACGTTAGGCGTAAACAACTTAGTATTATACATTTTTATTTTGGTTGAGGGTTCGGCTTTGTATTAGAAGTGATGCTGTAATTCTAGTACGCTCTTCTTGGGTTAAAAATTTGGTCCTGAAAAGATACAAAAAATGAGACACCGAATCCATTAATCATTAAGACGCAAAATTCAATCTTTACCGAGGCCTAAAAACTAAATCAGAGAAAACTTTGTGATTTCTAATTTCTATCTGTTGCTATCTCATATTTATTACCAAATTCAAAACGTTTGTAATTAATTTTAGCAAGATTTTTGAAATCAGTTAAGTCCGTGCGCAAGCGCAGTTGAAATGGCAAATTTGTGATAACCGGGATTTAACGTCGAGTAGTCCAAGACACTATTATCATTAAATTAGCGTAAAAAGAAGTTCTGTGATGCACACACATATCAGCTCGTTTGTCAAAAATGCCATATGATAAATACTGTTGAAGACGGAAATTCAGAAACACAAATAAATTCGAACATTTGCCCTGCAGACGGTCAAAAAAGTTTGAATAAAAGAAAGGATTATTTTTCCTGTGGTTGACTTTGGAACTATCCATTTGTTCACTTGCTAAAGAAAAAAAAAGCCCCCCTCGACAACATTGGTACTTGACAAGGAACTAGTGATGTTCCGGATATCCGTATCCGTATCCGCGGATATCTGGGGAAAAGTAAAGATCTGTATCCGGATCCGGATCCGTTACTTTTTTCACGGATCTTAAACGGATCTTTTCTATTCTAAAAACTCTTAAATATTTGAATAAAAGACTCTTAAATTCCGTTTAAATTAGGTTTTATTCCCCTATTTAAATTATAAGGTATCATTTCAGACGCCAACGGCCGTCTGAGACTTTTTTTTTTTAATTTTTAGTTTATTATTAGTTTTTGATATTGATTTGGGGTTTCTGTTATTCTTCATTTTGGTTTTTCTCGGCGTCCTTCAAAAAAAGTGAGACAAAATTATCTATTTACTGTTTGTAAAGGTGTTCCTGGCTCTGTTATTCCGTCGTTTTCGGTCGGAGTAATCTGGGTGGAATGGGTCAGCGTTGCATTTATGCTGAAATAAAATGCGAAAAATTATTTCTATCCTATCCAGTAGCAGCTTTATACTCTTGATCCTGTATCCTACATCTACCGAGCAAGCTAGAAATAATTTTTCACCTTCTATTTAAGCATTAATGCAGCGCTGACCCATTCCTTCCAACTCTCCCACAATTTTAACGGAGATTTCGTTGAAGAGTAAATCATAGTCTCTATTATATTTTCGCGGGAGATGACATTTTTTGAAGAAACAGTGTTATTATTATGCGGGAATACCTTCCGTAATAAATTTTAAACTTGGATAGTTGAATTAGGCAAAAAAACTTTGAGATCCGTATCCGTATCCGCGGATCTTGACACTAAAGATCCGGATCCGCATCCGTATCCGCGGATCTACTTTTTTAACGATCCGGCACATCACTACAAGGAACGCGACACAAATAAAAAAACCTGCTATTGGAGAAGATCGTGGTTGTATGCAATAGTAGTTTTAAGCGATTTGGTCGCAAATATTACAGTGCGCGTAGAAAATTGCAATATGATGTTGACTGGTTAGTCTTTTATGTCTAAATCAATGATGCGTACTTAAAGTTCGAATTTTTTTTCTAAATTAAAAAATTTTAAATTTTAATTATGTGTCACTATTGATTATATTGTTTCTACGCCACTACTTACCAGTTATGATAAGCTAACTTTGTACCAGTTTTGTGGCAAGAAAGAGCATAGAATTCAAAATGCATGTCAATAGCTGATACGTATTCCCCGAAGTTTGGGTTGTGTCACTTTCCTTGCCGGGGTACGATATGTCTAACTGCTCGAAATACATAAACAAAAACTAGATGTTAGTTCTGTTGAAAATGATCAGTTTTTAACTCAAAATTGCTAAACAAAATATGTGAATCTAGCTGCGAAAACATGTACACTGGCTCTGTTATTTTTATGTTACGTTTTGCTAATAAATGAATTACCAGTTCATTTATTCGGTAGGTATAGCAAAAAGCTAACTTTGTGTTTTCAGAAGCTGTTTATTAACCTGCTGTTTCTTAAAGCAGTGTGTTGAGCTAGTGCTTTTAGAAGTTGTCTGTTTACAAGCCTTTCTAGAAGCAACGCGTTAGAGTTTCCAGAAGCTGCTTGTGCTAACCTTATTTTTCTAGAAGCTATTTGTTAACTGTCTTTTTACCAGTATTTCAAGACGCTGTCTGTTTACCATTATTTCTTGAAGCTGTCTTTTTACCAGTACCAGTATTTCTAGAAGCTATGCGTTAATGTTTCTAGAAGCTGCTTGGCTAACCTTATGTTTCTGGAAGCCATCTATTAACTTTGTGTTTCTAGAAGTTGTCATTTCTTCTCGTAATGGCTGTAAGTGCTTTTCGTTTGGCATATTCAGGAGACGTTTCAGAGAGCCAATGTTATAAGGATTCCACAATGGTAGTGTTGGTCAGAAACGAGTCCTATCCAAAATGCAAAATTCATTCTCGAGAGCTCTTACTATAGTGAGAAATGAACTAAAAGCAGAACACGTGGGAGTTTTTATATTTGCATAGGCGTCGGAACCGGGGGAGCTGGGGGAGCTTGAGCTCCCCCTGGAATATTTCAAACCGGCTCAGCTCCCCCGGAAAATTCTAGCACTGCAGCTTATTGCCGTACATTAATTTCCTCAAACATGATTTCAAAAATGTGATCTGCCTTTTCTAGGAATTTCGGAATTTCCACCCAATAAGCAACAAAAGCAGGGGACAGACGGAGTGGTCAGTGCACTTGAATTCACCTTCACCCTTTTTTTACTGTTAAAACATCTCTTGATTCCAGAAATGCGGAAAAGTGAGCTCTACTCCGCGGCCTGCGAAAATCAGTACCCAGTACCAATATGGATTTGCTCCCCACCTTGAGCTCGTATTTCGGCTTTCGAGAGCGGTATTGCAGTTCAGTTCATATTCTTATTAGTTTTGCATGCGGTTTTTTTTGTCCAATGCGGTGGCGAATTCAGAATTTTGTTCTGGGGGCGGCTGAGGTAGTTAAAATTCTTGCTGAGGTCTCCTTGTCATTACCAAAATTTATCGATGTAAACGAAAGTGTTCTGTATCATTATCTGCTATCTAGGGGTGTTAATGACTAATGAATCTTTCTGAGTTACATTGGAAATTATCTAAAATTTTGTATTCAGTGTTAAAATTCTAAATTTTAAATGTATATTCAAAGTTTTTTCATTCGCTTAGACATATTTGTTATGCAATTTGAAATCAAAATTTTCAATTCTTGTTAAGGATGCAAAACAATTACGCTGACAAGGTGATGTAAATGAAATAGAAGAAAGAAAAGCTGAAAGATGTTAAACAAATAGTGAAAAACAGCGAGAAAGAAGACAAAATTTTATGAATTGATATTAAACACGAAAATTAAAGAGAGAGAAAGAAAGAAAAACAAGTAGCTATTATATCTACACTTTTTTCTCCTCTCCTTCTTTCAGTGAGTAAATGTATAAATATTTGGAACAGGTAGGGAAGAAGTTCAGAAATTTGAAGGGAAATTTCGGAAAACTAACACTTCTGTTACTATCGCAAATTTGTATATCAACCTTATGAAGAGCGAAAACAAATTAATTGATAAAGATAGAATGGATGTAGGAAATTATATATATATATATATTTTAACATTAAAATGCATAGACAGAGGGTGAAAGAATTTATTTCTGGTATGGGGGTGGCTTCAGCCTCATATCCGTCCCCCCCCCCCTGGATTCGCCATTAGTCCAATGATCACAAAAAGAGATAATAATGAGCCAGTTTGGCATTTAAATATGAATAACATGGAAGGTGCTCCAGACATGACTGAAAAAAGGTTACTAAGGTTGTTTGTACTTGTTCAAATAATGTTGAACTTGTTCAAATAATTTCAACTTTCCAAAAACTTACAGTGGCTCCCAAAAGTATTCGTACACTTACGATTTTCAATGAAATACGCCATTATCGATTCGTTAAAATTAATATTTTGGAACGGATATTTAATTATAAGATCTATGATTTATTTTTTAACAAAACTACATGAAAATTGTTAATAACATAATAAAACTTGATTTTTAAAGAAATCAATAATCAAAAAGTGCCAGAAACTTAACCTCACAAAAGTCTTCGTACACTTTGAAAAAATGTCAAAAAACTAGTAAATAATCTAACTTTTTACTAAGTTATTATTTAGTAGAATATCATGCAGTATCAGCAACAGCTTTTAAACGTCTGGGAATAGATTTCATTGATTTTTTTTTTTTTTGGGGGGGGGGGGGCAATTTTTGAGTAAGTGTTCAGCCGCACTTCGAGTCTTACTGTTTCTAATTCGTTTTCCGTTTCAATAGCGTATTTTCGTAATATATCCACCAGATATCTCCAAATATGTTCTATTAAGTTTAAATCTGGCGATTGAGGAGATATTTCTAAGCTTAATGACAATATTTGAGGCACCAAACGCAAACGTGTGCTTCTTATCGTTATCTTGATTTAAAAAAAGAAGTTGTTTCCGATTGCCAAATTTTGGGCTAATAATTTAAAAAAAAAATTTAAAAATATTTCACTGAACAGCATGATTCATTGAAATATTTCAAACTTCCAAGTCTTGCACCCTCACACAAGAACACCTTCACCGTCCTGATTAACTGATCCCAACTAAGTTCTTAAGATTTGATTTCTCATTATTTTTCTATTTACAATTATGCAACAATTTAACCCAAAATGTTGAATTTATTTTTATTTTTAAATAAGACGTTGTTCCAAAATCTTTTGAGCTTATTTATCATTGATTTTACGGCGGAAAACGTAAGCTTTCTGTTTTTCGCACGAACAAGAAAATTTCTGCAGGAAGAGGTCCCATTTAATCCAGGTAATCAGAGAACTTGGCGAATAATTTTAGGGGAAAATTAAACGAAAATGTTTCATTCAATTCTGCAGAAATTTTTTCATCACTCAAAGGTGTATTTTTCATAATTTTTTTAACTGTAAATCTCCAATCACGCTTTGTTAACTTTGCATTTGACATTTTCTTACCTTGTTTTCTATCCGATTCTTGTCCTTAAAGCATTTTATCAAGCACTTCACTATAGAATGTTATAAATTAACTAATTTAGAGACATTTCAAACCAATTTACTGCTACTGAGAGAGAAAAAAAGATCAAATTTAGAATAGTGTTTTTGGTTTATTGCGCATAGCTGCCATTTTAAAATAATAATCAGAATATTAGGGCATAAATAAACAAAAAATTAAAGCCAAATTACTTTACAGTGTGTCATCACAATGCAAAAATAATAAAAAAAAAACAACTTATAATTTTAATCATGAATTTATTCGAAAATATTTCAGTGTGCGATGACTTTTGTGGCGTATTTTTTTCTCTGACCCTTCGTCTTTTGACAAATTTCAAAAATAAAATCTGGCAATATTTTGAAAAAAACTACTGGGTTTTATTCAGAATGGCATAGGAATGGTGTGAAAAAAAAAAAGGGCTTCATATTCGAATTCAGTTTTGCGTTATTTTGATTTTACTACAAAATTTCAAGGTGTAAGAACACTTTTGGGAGCCACTGTATCTCCTTTTAAGTTATCTGACCCCTCAGATTATACTTTACGAAGTTACAGTTATTCTTGTTTTTTGAGCAATCACGATTGCTTATTGCTTTCATTTGACTGTTTTGATGTGCTATCATTTTATTTTCCCGCCAGCCGCCAGCACCCTCTGCAGCACCACCGTCGACCGGCCTCACGATACTGCTTCTCTAACGAAAACCATCTCCAGGTAGCGTCAATATACTACACTTACACGCACATACACAAACACATACACACACACGCATACAAACGGACATAAACACAACACACAACTACCCACACACTCATGCCTGCGCACAGATACAAACACATATGCCTACACACACATACACATTCCCCCCCCCCCTACCACAAACACTCATACACACAACTACCCACACACTCATGCCTGCACACAGACACAACACATATTCCTACATTCCTACACACACATACACATTCCCCCCCCCCTCTACCACACTCATACACACAACTACCCACACACTCATACCTGTACACAGACACACACGCCTACATACACACACACACTCGTGATTGCGAAAAACATAATTTGAATTCCATATGTCAAAATTCAAATTTTTTTTTTTTTTTTTTGCTTTCTCAAAATTACGATTTTTTTCATCACTTAGAGATATATTTTTATGCCAAATTTGTTACCTTTCATCTATTATTGCAGAAAAAAAGCCAACAATATTTTATAGTTTCTATCAAAGACTCAAAGACTTTAAACTAAAAATTTATCTGAACAATATAATATATAGTGAACAATTCATTTTAACACATATCCAACGTTCTGTTTTTCCGCCCTCCTGTTTCATCTATTCCCCTTTTTCTAGTTCTCCGAAAATAAGAAAGTCTTCTAAATGCTACGCTGTCGAAGTCTCCCCTTTCCTCCAAAATTATTACAGAGCGCCTCAAATTTTGTTTTCAAGGTTCAGTTCCCTGAAAATTTCTGGAAGAGAGTACTTTGAATGTCTTGCCTTCCAACAACATGGGAGATTATGTAATATTTCGTTTTTGGGACTTCAATTTCAAAAAAATTGCTGGACCCCTAACGCCAACAAATATGATCCACAGTCGCGTTTTTCAGCAACTACAATTTCGAAAAATATAAGGAGAAGAAACCTCTGAACCTTTTCTGATTACATCATTGAAAAACGTTCTCTATTAGGACTTCAATTTTGAAAAATTTCCAAAGTAGAGCCCTAGTACAGCCTTTTCCCCTGCCATCATTGAAGGTTGTCTACAATTACGTTTTTAGGACTTCCAATTCGAAATATTGGGATGGAGATGTAAATCGTTCGAAAAATCGATCGAGGACAATCCTTCGAGTCATATTTTCACTACAACAATATGGTATATAATCGCGTTTTAAGACATTAATTTCGAAAATTTTTCAGGGAGGGTATTCGAACCTTTTCTCCCCTTAACATTATCAAAGATCACCTATAAGTTCGATTTTAGAACAAGAATTTCGAAAATTTTCCGGGAGAGACCCCGAAACACCTCTATTTCTACGTGCTCATCTTCGAGTACTAACCGACTCCTTTTCAAAACCAGAAGTTTAATCATCTCATTCTCTCCATAAACAATTGTATATATACAATATTCAATAAGAGATGGAAGCTTCGAAGCCAATTTTTTATGGGGGAAAACGTTTAAAAGCCTGCCCCCCTTACCCCCCCCCCCCAAAAAAAAATTATTTTCTGGTTGCGTCTCTGCTTCTGCCCCTTAGATTCCAGACACTTCTTATACTGTGTCCCAGCTCCCCCTAATTCTACAAAGTTCCTACGCCTCTGTATATTTGGCAATATGCACCGGAAAATAAGCTGATTTATTTTGGTTAGAAATTCCTTCAACTTCGTTTGGAATTGCTTTTTGGCCCAGACACTTTTCCCCGATAAATAAATCTGCAAATATCGGCGACTACAATAAACGACACGCAGTGGATAAATTTTTCAAAGTGATATTTATTTTGACGTGATAAAAATAAAAGTTTAACATAAAATGGGAGAATTAAAGCAGAAAAGACGTCACAAATCAATGACAACCTGATAAAACTGGTTCGGGTAAAGGAGAAGGATTTTAGGTTGGGACTCAAAGGTTTAAAATTCCAAGAGTCGGAGTCTGTCATTTTCTATGTCCGTCACTCCGTCAGTGCTTGCATGTTCGAAGTCAGACTGATTTTATGGTAAATTAATTGAGAGTCGAAAGGTTCGAAAATTCGCGGAGTCGGTTAATTTCCCTTCAACTCCGCAGAAAAAAAAAAAAAACATTTACAAATGTTGTGACTGCTAAATGAATCTCTTCAAATATTCTTTTTCACTGCTTTTTCAAATTTTTTCTTCACAAAACTTTTATATAAACGGAAACTGGTGTATGATGAGTCCTTATGGCATGTGTGTACTGTATAGTGTGTCCGACTTCAAGTTACGGTACAATTGTAAAAGTGAAGCAGAGCACCACCCAAATACCCAGCCTAGCTGGCACAAGACACCAAAAACAACTGGTGTATGAAATTCAGGGTGTTGTACATAGCGCGCAGAACTTTCATTTGCATGTTGAAGACTCTTATTGTAACTAAAAGCTCAATAAAAAGCTATGAATTTATTTAAGAAGCATAGTTCCAAACATGCGTACATGGATACAAGAAAACTATTCTTTTTTATTCACAGGAATCCGCTGTCCCATACCAGCGTCACCACTTAATGGGAGGACCATTTTCTCGTCCGAAGATTATGGATCTGAACTCAGATACGAGTGTCAAAATGGGTTCAGGCTCGACAGGAAAGAACAGAGAATGTGTGATAAGACTGGAAAATGGAGCGGAATTGAACCCATTTGCACAGGTTGGTTAATGGTGTCCCTTTTATTTCTAAAAAACTGCCTGCTTGTTGGGAATTTAATGTCCTACGTCCAAGGACACTCCGACAGGAGGCTACAAGAGGACACTGTGATCTCCAAAAAGTTTCCTTATCGACAAACTTGGAGACATAATTGCAGTTTTTAACTCCCCGAATGTCCTTCATCATTAAATGTACTTTTGTGCTCATACCCTTATTTTATCATTCGACAAAATTTGTGCTCCATTTGGCAAATTGGGAATTTCCGCCCTTCCAAAAATTTAAGTTCGTTGTGCCTCTGCCTCTGTTCCTCGTGCTTGTCTTCCATTTTAAACGAATTCTTTAGCAAGGGTAAATTTAGTTTTTATTTAGTGATTTTTTTAAAAAAAGTTTTCTTTCGTTTTAGGTTTGTATTGTTGTCAGTATTTGCAGAATGTATTCAAAAGACATGTAGTGTTGCTGTCAATCAATTAAGTAAATCACGTCAGCGACTAGATAGATTTTAAAAACCATTGGAGTCTTTAAACTCACTAGATTCAACCCGTTTTTAGTTGTGGGATTCAATTCAGGAACGAACTTTATTGAGTACGTTTTCAGTGTTGCTCTCTCGACTTCTGTGAAGCTTCATGCATTAAGTATGGGGAAAAAAGATTTAACAGTATGACTTTGATGATAAACTGAGGCACAACCTTGACAATGTGTACTACTTTTTTGGGGATTTTAGTGAAAAAAGGATGTGTTGAGTTAGTTAGCTGGTGAGTTAAAACACCTTTGCAAAAAACTACCACGAAAAGTACCTCAATTAAACTCAGCTCCATTCACACTTCCCTATTCCACCCCCGCCTCCCAAAAAAAGTAAACATTCTCAAGGTCATGCATGCTTTAGCTTTTTAGAGCTGCACTTAAAAAATTGATGACCTAAATCCAAAAAAAAAAAAAAAAACTCGACTACCTGGAATATTTTCAAAGTTCGTAAAGTTTAAAGTGTCCATTATCCTTATTTCTGTGCTTGTTTTTCTTCAGGATTAAAATTAATTTGTTAGCTTTATTAACAGTTAACTTTATTATTGATATATTCATTTTTGTTTTTGGTATCTGTTAAAGAGCTTGTTCCACCAATCAAACGAATTTCCCGAGGTAGAACAAGTAAAATTAAAGCATCAATAAAATTGTTTTACTTTCTATATTACTGTCATCATTATGCAACTTTTATTTTCTACTGAGAGGATACTCTTATTTTTGATTTCCCTTCTTAATTTTGATTTGCACTGAGAGATTATGGATTCTTTTTTTAGAAATGTTTTGTGATCCACCTGTTGCACCCGATCATGGTTCCATGCAGATCTTGGACGAAGGCTTAAAACCTGGAAGTTTGGTTCTCTATGCATGCGATGAAGGGAGGACGCTTGTTGGATCTGCCAGATCGACCTGTTCGGCTGATGGCGAGTGGATCTTTCCAGCTCCTAGATGCGTGGGCAAGTATATATATATTCCTACTGATTCCGGATTCTAAGTTCAAAAGTTTTCTTTCAAGATTAGTGAATAAGAGGCTGTCTGAAAATGCCATATTTTTACTTCTTTTCACAAAAAAGGAAGTATTGTATTCGCGAAAAATTTTTCACTCAAAAACCGGCCTTAATTTCCATTTTGCTCACCCCCGGATGAATGTTGAGATTTTTTTTTCGATCCGACCACACGTAGATACATGTCTAGAAACGTACAGACACCCGAAATATCCATTTTGACGATCCCCGAGTTAATTACAACGAGTTTTCTTTTGACGTTCGTATGTACGTATGTATGGGCGTATGTGTGTATGCATCTCGCATGACTCAAAAACAGTATGTCCTAGAAAGGTGAAATTTGGTACATAGACTCCTAGTGGGGTCTAGTTGTGCACCTTTCTTTTTGGTTGCATTCGGATGTTCCTAAGGGGTTCTTTTACACCTTTTTGGGAGGAAATCGTTGTTAATTTCAATGCTAACTCAAGTGGTGTTATAATTTGTCAAACGCTTTGGCGTTAAAGGAAGTCATGTGATGCACACATCAGCTCGTTTTTCAACATATTTGCCCCCCCCCCCTTCCCACTTTTGTCACAAAGTGTCACACTTCACTTTACCCCCTTCTTTTGTCACATGCCATTCTATTTTTCATAAGCCTATTGGTAAAAAAGTGTGTCGCACTTCTTGTCCCCCCCCCCGGTCACAAATTCATTCATCATGTACGTTACATAAAAAAAAAAACCTTCATCAGTTAAGCATTCAAAAAACCTTTCCTTGAAAATTGCATTAACTGTGGTTGAGAAAAATGCATAGTTTTGCTACCTATCTGCAAAATTTTGTGTCCATGTTACATCACCCGGATTAAATGATTCTGATAGGCAAGATGTTTTTAACGGGAGTGTGAACAATTGTCAGTGGAGCACATCATGATCTAATACTATATCGTTTACAGTCATTAGAGATCTCTTTAAGACGAACTTGATCTCTTAAGACGAAAAGATCTCGTAGGGTACACAACAAGTTAAACAACCTATCCTCATTTCTTTGAAATATCATCACCACTACTGCTTCCCATTACATAAAACGAATGGTTTTAGTTGTGGAAGACGGTGGCTGTTTACCCGACAGCGCGTGCGCGACACAAAGAAGGGTAATGTGTTTATAAGTCTATGTATGTATGTCTGTTCCTATGTGGCGTTCTGCAGGCTGAACGCCTTGGCCAATTTTGGTAATTCTTACGTCAATCGATTTGTCTTAACCTTGAGAGTGTCTCAAAACACATGACAGTAACCAAAATTCACCATATCAACAACCAGTTGCCATATTTTGTCAGTTTGGGATCGGCGCACGCTGGGTGTCGCATGCTACCTGCGTGCGACAAATGAAGGTAGTTTTCGCTGCCTGAAATTTTTTGTTTACTAAATGTACTAATTGGGATCTCATTGGCCGAGTGGTCTAAGCGATTGCTTCTCCCACTTGAGGCGGTGGGTCAAGACACCCTCGCTCCAGATGTATTTTCCCCTCTTTCTGATGTAAATTCTTTCATGTGTTCTTTATATGTAATCTGTACTGTAATAAAAAATAAATTATGCGTAACGAAGGCAAGACACTCAGATTGTAGTCCTCATCAAAATAAACCCGTGCAATAACCACCAAAAGAAAGAGAGTCTACTAATTCGAATTTCATCTCTAACATGTTGCATTTGTTTGTGCCTTGATTCAAAGGACTGAGTTTCGCTACGTGTACTTTCTTGAGAGGCTTTTTAGTTTTGCGAAAAAGATTTGACTGACGACGTTTCCGATTTCGCGTCATCATGAGTTATACAGGCTGTTTATATAGCTGTGCTGTGGTTGACTTAAGTTCGCGCATTTTTACGGAGGTCAAGCACATGTAGCTTTAAGTCGAGTTAGGTCTCTAGAGGGACTAATTATCAGTAGTTTAGATCACCGCAAGTTACTTAATAAACCTCACGATAGAAACAAACTATCCCTATGAAATGACAAGGTTGCGAAATGTACCGTCTTATAATCATGATTACTAAGTCAATGAAAATTAACTAAAAAGTGTCAAATAAAAAAATATTAAATAAAAACAAAAAACCCGACAGCGTAAAAACCAAAAAAACTATAAAGAAAAATGTATAAGCCCAGTAGTTTAGAATGTTATTAAGTACTACTGAATAACTACACCGTTGAAATAGTTTTATAACCGTACACAGATAAGACAAATCATTAATTCAAAAGCAGAATAGAAGGATCAACAGTCGGGGCCCATTCAAATTTTACGGGTTTCTTTGAATCAGAAAGGAATGGGCCTCGACTGTTGATCCTTCTATTCTGCTTTTGAATTTATGATTTGTCTTATCTGTGTATACAGTTATAAAACTATTTCAGCGGTGTAGTTATTCAGTAGTACTTAATAACATTCTAAACTACTGGGCTTATACATTTTTTTTTTTAGTTTTTTTTTCTTTGTTTTTACGCAGTCGGGTTTTTTGTTTTTATTTAATGATTTTTTATTATACGGGTGATAGCCACCAGCGCGGCTAGATTTATTTTTCTTGCGAGAGTCTCCTTTGGAGTTTCAAGGGATGAGTCCGAACGCTTCAGAAAGGATCTGATCTGTTACTAGAACTGTTGATTTTCGAAGTCTGAATTAATAGTGCTTAGTTAAAGTTTGCAAAGTTTTTCTTCTAAATTGTTAGAATTCACACGGGCCGGAGTGGCGCCGGGCTTGTAATTAGAGAGTTCCGGCTTCGACACCAGCCGGATCAGAGATCCTCTGCGTTCGCTGATGATGAGTGGGGCTCGTTAAGTATGTCGTGATCATAAAGTCCACCACGTAAATCAGTACCTCTGGGGGTGGTGAGCCAGGAGTTATTCGGCTCCCAGTTTGGTTCTTAATTTCTAAATTTTGATAGATGGCGCTTCCATACGCCGTGTGCTGTCTGAACTAATTCGGACGTTCACCTAAGTGGTGCTCGTTATAACGGAAGCCTTCCCTCTCTGCCGCGAATCGACTTGCAATTGCTACTCGAACCCGGTTACCCGAGTGGTATTTGTAACAACAACTGCAACAATTTACACATGTGTCACAATTGATTATACAGTCTATTCTTTACTACGCACCAGTTATGCAAATTGATTTTGTGCCAATATTGCGGCCTGATTAAGCATTAAATTTAGATTTTAAATTGATAGTTATTATGATTTTACAAATTTTGGAGATGCACTACCGTGAGCACCGGTGTATGAAAAATTATATGCAATTTTTTTCGTTTTAGTACCTTGTACTGTTTCAAGAATTTTCAATGGTGCAATGGGAAAATACGTGACAGAGAAATGGAGGTTGCAATTTAAAAAAGTAGGTTTAAGTTTTATGATATTAGTGATAATTATCTCTTTAAAAAAACTTTTTTATCATAGTGACGTAATTTAACATGTACATTAGTTTAGTATTTGATATTTTAACCTTACTGTGCAAGGAATTTTTTCTCTCTCTGGTCTGCAAATTAAATTTTTGTATAAAAGTTAACGAGGTTAGCCTTATTTTCCATGAAGTTTCGGATGTTCAGACGTATCTGTAATTTATCCAACTAGAAGGTTTGACTGCAAATAGATACAAGTATTACGAAAGAAAAAAACTTCAAAACCCATTTCATCTTTATACGTAAATGGCCACTTCTGTATGTATGTCCGGGGTAAGCTTCAAAACTACTGGCCCGATATTAACCATTTTTTCTCCGTAGATAGCTACATTATCAGGAAGCAACATAGGCTATAATTTATTTCTAAGAAAATTAGTTTCAAAAAGTTATGATGGGAAATAGTAAATTACATGTAATTTCCCCATTAAATGAATAAATATAAATCCCGTCGTTATATACAAAAATTCGTTGCCTCACAACGGCAATATTAATAGTTATCATAATAAAAAATTTGAATCAAGGCTGGAGCAAGCATGAAATTTATTGCTTTCTTAGGATTTTTATCCTCATCTATGCTAATAATCGATAACGGAACGAAATAAAAAGACAAGTGATTTTGGCAAAAGTTGGAAAATATTAAGTGTTTATTGTTAAAAATTACACAGGCCTGAAAAATTCCGGTCATGAAAAAGTGATTGTCAGGTATTGAGTGACTTTTATTCTACTGGATGCGCCGATTTCAAGTATGACATCCATTTTTCTCAATCATAAAGATATTTTCACCAATTGGGCTTTAACATATAGGCAGAAAAACCTATTTTTTCCTATTCTGAGAGAAAGAGTCTTTTCAAAATATGTGTAAGTTTAATTACACTTACAAACGTGTTTATGCATCAAACATACAGTTGGAAATCAATTACTAATATATATATATATATATATATATATATATATATATATATATATATATATATATATATATATCATAAAAATAGTAATGATTAATCCTAACGACTCAATTATGACGGAAGGCAATCCTTTCAACTGGCGCTGTTTTTGCAGCCAAAGACTACGTAATAATGTTTCTCGTCATTTCATCATGTAACCAAAATATCGCAATTAAAATAATTTTTAAAACTTTTGTTAAAATGTATAATATTCCGCTAACTAAATTAGGCAAATCTATTAATAGCATAAAAACTTCCATTAATTTGTCTTTGTTCACAATGGGGTCGTTTCCAAAATTTTAAAAGCATTTTTTTCTGAAAGAGCATGCTTAAAAACATAGGATCTGAATATTTTTTAAATAATTTGTTTAAGCTTAATATTTTTAAAAAATTACTTAAATCGGCGAGCTTTCAATGTTTATGCTTCTGTCCGATGACATCACAAATGATGAAATGCCATTTTGTGTTGCCATTGACAGAGCAAAATATTTAATTCGCATCTTTACTCACGTATATTGGCAACGATATGGTTGATAGCAAGCTTAGAGCGCAATTTTAATTCGCTTCTTGATTATCATAACGTGGAATCGCGGTAGAAAGATGCGGCAAAGTGCATCATTTGTGACGTCATCAAGACCACGCCTTGTTTCCAAAATCGGACACTTAAAAAAATTAATTAAAAAAAAAACCGTTGGGAAAATGAAAGTATTTTCTGGATCCATGTTTTTTTTTCTTTTTTTTTGCATATTCTGTCAATTTCAGTGACAAAACGCAATACTTTTGACTAAAGGAAACAACCCCATTTCAAACAATGGCCAAGTTTTGCTACTTATTTCGGAAGAAAATATTTAACATCATTTTACGATAACCAAAAATATCTCAGTATTTGGCGACAATATCTCTTTGACGAAAATTAGCAACAGACAGTTTTACAAAGTAGGGAGGGGGAACTTTATCTAAGGTATCCCGAAACGCAAATTTAGTAACATTTTAAATCACACCAAGAACCCACAATAATTGAAAATTCCCAAAAGAACTGAAGCAAGTGTAGTGGGATTACGGGCGGCTACATTTTTTAAAATTGTTAGTGTTTCAATACCATATAGAAAAAGCTTTAGATTAGGTTTCAAAAAAAAAACCCTGATAAATCGTAATAAACAAGTGAAATTTCATGTTTTGGAAATTCTTCAAATTTCCAAAACATAATGTCGTGCTTTCGTTTCTGACTGAATACTATTTCGGTCTTTATACTTATTGCTATTTTACTTTTATTGGTGAATCACATCAAAGCGGGTGTTTTGAGTTCTTTCAGTTAAAACAGAAAACAAATGAAAGTTGCGATTGTTTCTCACAATTATTACCGAGCCTGGCAACGCCGGATATTTTTGCTAGTTAGTACATAAACTTTCTAAATTTGAAACCCGTTTTTAAAAATTTCGTTATTGTATTTCTAGTTGATGAAATTGATGTTTGTAATTTCAAGGAATAACTTTATCCTAGTCATTTAATATGATAACTCGTTCATATGATAAATTTTCAGATTATTTCAAGATTATTTCTTTTAACAATGCAAACTGAAAGAGGTTTCTCTTTTCCCTGAAGTAAACGTAGGAACATTAACCCTTAATGACTCAACAATTACGATTTGAAAATACATAAGTTGATCCAAAAAAAAAAAAAAGTTTACAAGCGAAAGCATTTGAAACATTAACATTGTGGAACGAATGATTCCACTCAGGGTGGTTGACGTATGGCGCTAGTTATCTAGAAAAATGGTCTCGCAAAGAGGTGCGAACCGTAATTCGATTCTTATTGTCCAAGAATGGGTAAAGCCATCCGCCGCAAACGGCCTGGATTACGAACGAAATGCGTCATTCTTCTGCATGACAATGCCAGGCCCATACAGCTCGCAACACTCAGGAATTACTGCAAAGGTTCAAGTGGGAGCTCTGGAATCATCCCCCCCCCCCACACACACACAGCCTCGACTTGGCTCCCAATGACTATGTCGTATTTCCGAACTTGAAGCGAAACTTTTCCGGTACACGGTTCCCCTCCGACGATGCAGTGAAAACAGCTGCCGAGAAATGGCTCAAGGAGCAGGGCTCTGATTACTACCAAGCCGGAATAAACAAGTTGGTCGAACGTTCTGATAAATGCCTAAACAAAAAGGTTTGGCGATTACAGTAGAACCTCCATTAAGGGACACCTCCGAATAAGGGACGCCTCTATTTAAGGGACATTTTGTCTGGTCCCAGTCCCTTTGAATAGGGACCTCCATGTATTTACCTCTAATTAAGGGAGACCCTGTTTAAGGGACAGTCAGAAAAAAAATGCAAGAGACAATGTATAAGCGCATATGAAATAGTGAATTTACTGGAATTCAAGTTTCAATTTTCCTCTAAAAACTAATTGAGGTAAGTTTGACATAAACATATGTGAAGGAAAAAAGTAATGTATTGTGAAAAAAAACTTGCGGAAATTAACATATATAATTTGCCCTCTCAACAATTTATTCAAGTAGGCTTAGGGCCGACGAAGAGTGCACAGCAACTAAATAGCTTTGTATATAAAACTTAAAAAATTTGAACAGTAATTGTAATTTACATAGTATTTCATTGTAAATTACATACCATAAAACAAATATATGTAATGAATTTCTTCAAAATTATTTCTGTATGCTACAAAACTTAGTCTTTACTAAATTTTTAATTAAATTGTAATTAATAAAATAATATAAACTTTGGAATTTGAATTAATTGTGAATTTTATTTAGCATATATGTAATACTAGTGAAAATACCCGGCGTTGCCTGGGTCAGTAATAATTAAGAGAAAAAATCGTTACTTGCTTTTGTTTTCTGTTTTAAGTGAAAGAATTTAAAACACATCTTTTTGACGTGATTAAAAATCGAGTTTCTTCCTTACCCATAAAACTAAAATAGCAATAAGTATAAAGAACAAAATAGTATTGATTTAGAAACGAAAGCACTATATTTAAGCATATTACAAATTTCCAAAACATGAAATTAATCTTCTCATGTTTAAAAAGATTAATCTGTTGATACTTTTTTTTTAACATGGAGTCTAAAACCTTCTCTGTATGGCTAATGAAGTACGAAGTGATTTAAAAAAAGTAGCTGCGCTCGTAATCCCCTTATACTTGCTTTAGCTATTTTGGGAAATTTCAATCATTGTGGGCTCTTGGTGCGATTTTACCGAATTTGCGAGAGTCGTTTTGGGGTACCTTTGATGATTCTCCCCCCTTCTTTCCTTCCTTTGTAAAACGATATGATATCAATTTTCGTTACAGAGATATCGTCGCCAGATTCTGAGATACTTTTGGTCACCATAAAATGGCGCTAAACAGTTTCATCCGAAATATTTCCAAAATAAGTTGTAAAATCTTGTGATTGTTTGAAATTGTGCAAAAAGGAAAATTAATGGAAGTTTTTGTGCTGTTTATGGATTTGCCTAATTTAGTTGCTGGATTATTTAACACAGTAAAAAAAAAGTCTTTTGAAAATTCTTTGATTGGCGATATTTTGTTCACATGGTGAAAGATGAGAAACATTATGACGTAGTCTTCGGCTTCAAAAACAGCGACGTTGAAAAAACTGCCAAATGCATCAGCTACGGAAATCTTTCTGCAAAAATTTTGGCGATCTGCTGGTTGATTGGATAATGAGTAAGCGTTCAATCAGCATAAATAATAATAAAAACCATTAATTACATTAAAGTTTCGTTTTAAATGGAAAATCATCAGCCAAATCATGTATTATTTGCCAATCTTGTGCAAAAATCTTACTTCAAGATTTGACTTGAGAAAAGCCTTGAGCAGTCACGAAAAGCAAAGATAGTCAACAATACAACAATTGCCGCTATCGACAGGGAGTTGAGATGATACACTAAATACTGTATTGAGTTGAGGAAAGCCTTCGAACATGGAACTAAAAAGCTCATAACTCGTTTTTTATTCTACTTGGAAATTTCGAACAGGTGCCATCTTCAGCAGAAAAATCAGAGCTTTCGATGGACATATAATGTAAATATGTGCAAGTATTTTTTCATCCCAATATTAGAGAATTTATACAAAATTGTGTTTTATTGCCCCCCTTAGGGGGTTTTGCCCCCCCATAACACGACGAAAACTACCCTATGTGTTATTCTGATGCATAAGCTATATTATTGTAAAGTTTTATGAAAATCCGTTCAGTATTTTTTGCGTGAAAGAGTAACAAACATCCATACATACATCCGTACATCCATACAGACAAACTTTCGCATATATAATAGTAGTAAGATTTTCAGCATTTAATAATAATTGTTTAATGTTTATTGGGATATTATACTACTAAGTACACGGCATGCATCAATTCATTCACCTCCGAATAAGGGACACCTCTGTTTAAGGGACAAAATGTTTGGTCCCCTTAGTGTCCCTTATTGAGAGGTTCTACTGTATATGGAAAAGTGAAGGCCAGATGTGCCTCTTGATTCCCATTTGTATCTTGCTTCTATTGTTAATAAATACATTCTCATTTGCCGTGTAAACTTTTTTTGGGTTACCCTAAATTACTGATAAATTAAAACAGTGGTTCTCGTCCTTTTTACTACTGATGACCACTTGGTACCATTCCGAATGCTAAGCGGACCACATGCGATCAAAAGTCTTTTCGAAACAATCATCTCAGGTTGAATGAGATAAATCCAAAAATTTTGTTTGATAAGCTAAATTTACAGCTGTAACTAGTAACTATTTCATCTCTTTTCGATGACTGAACACAAAACTTTGAAAATCTTTCAGAGTCGCATCGGAAGCAGAGTGATCGAAAATGAAGAACAGATATTACGATGTGATCCGGGCTATTTTATCGCTGGGGAAGACCACTGAAGAGAACGATGTTTCTTGCTTGGACGGTAAATGGTCAGAGGATTTCACCTGCGTATCATGTAAGTTTTTCAGAACTTGCTTTTTTTTGAGCAATCACGATTGCTTATTATTCTCATTTGACTGTTTTGAATTCCTATCATTTTATTTTCCCACCACCTCCCTCTACGATCACCACCGTCGCGTCGACCGGCCTCACGATGCTGCTCCTCTTGCGAAAACCGGCTCCAGGTTGCGTCAATATCCTACACACACACACACGCATACATACACACACGCCTACACACACAAACACACACTCATGCCTGCGCACAGACACAAACACACACTCATGCCTGCAGACAGACACAAACACATATGCCTACATACACACACACACACACACACACACACACACACACACACACACGAACGCCTACACAAACACACGCGCATTCATACACACACACACTCGTGATTGCGAAAAACATAATTTGAATTCAAGACGACAAACATTCAAATTATTAAAAAATTTTTTATTTTTTAAAGCTATTATTTACTTATTTTTTAAAATAATTTTATTTTTATGTATGTGCTACCGTTAAAGTATGAAATCCGTTATTTTATAGAATACCTAGTTATTTCATGGAATAACTGATCGTGTCCGTTAAAGTGTAAAACTCTCTTGTATTTCATGGTTTAGCCGGCTGTGCAACAGATCCTCCTCCGACGAAAAACGGAAACATTCACACAAAGAGGGACTTTCACGGCGGAACTGTTACGTATATCTGCAATACCCTGTTCTCGAAGGTAAAATCTGGAAACGTTACGTGTCTTTTCGGACAATGGGAAGGCGTCACTCCAGTCTGCGAAAAAAGTAAGTTGACTTTACAGGAACTGTAGTTACTTGTAGTTATGGTTTTGCTATCATTATTTAAAACTGGAAAGTCGCCCGTCAAGGCATGACGGGTTGTTGTTACTCAAATGAAACTTCGTAAATCCCGGGTATACAATTTATTGTAGACGACATGACATACACAAGATATAATTCTTAAACATATTGAGCAACTTAAACGTATAATAATCGTATATAATCAGCTTAGAACCGTAGGACGTATAATAACGACGATTCAAAAAGAAAGGAATTCTAAACATTTTCCGTTGCCAGGTTCATTTAAACATAGCTATAGTAAAAACAGTGTTGCCAAAATATCAAACGAGTTTCAACACGGGTGAAAATGGTTCCTAACTCTTCTACATTTGAACGAAGCTATCGACTGTTTGGTAATATTTTGATAGTTTAAATTGTAACCCTAACTCCAGTGGATCAACCTTTAACTCCAGTATTCATTGTTGACCATTTCATCGTTTCTTCATTCCCCTGAAATGATACAGTAATGAATATTACCAGTAAAACAGTTAAGTGACTGGATCGAGTTCAGCCTTGTCACAATGAAACCTTTCCCTGCAGGTTAAACATTACCAAACATGTTATCAAATGATCATGCCGTGGCGCGTGTTTTATTGTTGAAACACGCGGGTTACTCGATCATTGGTTAGTATTTATATGAGGATTATCTGCGTCAACATATTTTTTTCTTTTAAAAGCTACAAATTTGATCGGGATAATATGAAAGAAGATACGAAAAAGCGAAGGTCGGATAAACGACGTTCATAATATGTTCATTCATGGCCCCAGTAAATGTCGCCTACGCTTATAGACCATGACAATCGCTGAAACTCATGGCAACAAAGAGGGCGCTACAGGGAATCCCTGTTTTCCATAACGTTGTCATTGGTTGGTAGATGTACAGGATAGGTTCGGTGCCTCTTGCGGTCAAAATGAGCAACGTCCAATCAAAAATAAACCAACTTTGAAACTTGTTATTGATTGGTGGGTGCACAGGATTCCGTTCAGTGCCTCTTGCGGTCAAAATTGGCGACATATGAAGTTTCGAATCTTTCGAGAATTTCAAAAGCAGATCCTCGGTAGATAATAGTTGATTCTGTTTAACACGGAAAAGTCATAAATTGTCAAGGCTCGTAAAGCGTCAGCGCCATCTAGTGGGGTCATGGTTCATCGTTAAATTCTCATACATATAATAGCCGATGATCGAGTATCGCTCCTAACGTCATCAACAATGAAAGTCGCGCCATGGCATGACAATTCGATAATATGTTTTGGTAATGTTTAACATGCAGGTAAAGGCTTTATTGTGACAAGGCTGAACTCGATACGGTCACTTAACTGTTTTACTGGTAAGACTGTCATTTCAGGAAATGAAGAAACGAAAAAATGGTCCGCAATATGAACGCTACCTACTGTCTAACCACGGATTGTATGGAAAGGCAAACATCCGGTTTACACGCGGAAATGGAAGCATCTATTAGTTTTCAGGGATGTCAGATTTTGCAGATGTATGTAAGCCTCTAAATTAAACAGAGTCTCATTCAAATGAGTGGAACACGCGCATAAAGTTTTAATTTTTCCCCTCATTCAGATGAAGTCGCCTTAACTGGATGTTTGCCAATTCCATGCCATCCGTGGTCAAACAGTACTGGGCGGTCATTCCAAGCTCGTCAGCTTGCGAGATCGAGAATTTCGCTCACATGATTGGTTGTGACGTAGAAATGTCGCAAAGTAGCATTTTAATCTACTCGAACTTAGCTTGCGGCTAGGTTGGAGTAGATTAGAATACTACATTGCGACATTTCTACGTTACAACCGATCACGAGAGCGAGAATCTCGATCTCGCAAGCAGACGAGCTTGGAATGACCGCCCTGGAGTTTACTTCAGGTTAAGTCATAGAGTAAAGAAATTACATAGGGAGGCCCCGCTATCAGGGTTGGCCGAATTGGACCCAATGGGTTTTTTTTGAAAAAACCCATCTAAAAAAAAACCCATTATTTAGCCCACTTTTGGGTTTTTTTTTTAATTTTGTGAGAAGTTTAAAAAAAAAAATAATTTAAATACTTTCACAATTTAAACTTCTTTTTTATTTGTTCTTCACCACAGACAATGAACATAAGAAATGAATTTTGAACTTTAGTAGTATTTCTTAACTCTTAACGGCATAAAAAAAATACTTCAAAGATTTTAAATAAATATATTTAACTTTTTTCTTTAACTGGTCAATAAATAAATCAAATTATCTCGACCAAGTCCTGTCACGTTTGATTTTCTCAATATTTGTAGATTGTACAGAGGAAACTAATCTAGTTAAAAGGCTTTCATGTGAATTATTTTCTGCTAACCAACACGTCACAAATCTCGAATAAACACAAGGTATATTTTATAGAAATAAACAGATTTTACAAACGGTCGACAGAAAACAGAACAGGTACAGTATTTTCATTATCTTACGAAAAAATTTAATATTTCTTACTCTGTACACAGAAATAGAACAACGGGCAACATGAAATTCAAAGAAATGTCTTGATTAAGCTATAATTCAGTAAAAAGGGATTTGAGGTTCTACAGTAGTTTGGCATAACAAAATGAAATACAATAAATTAAAATGAAAAAAAAAAAAAATTAGTAATTAAAAACGAACAATAGATTTTATCACTCGAGAAGTAACTTTGCCTTAACTGTTGGTAATAATGAAAATTAAAAAATCTAAAACTTCACCATTCTTGGGTTTTTTTTATCTTTTATACTTTTCTTCAGAAAACGCTGGATTTTAACTAGTTTTCCAGCTTTTTTTTACCCGAAGACAATTTTTGCACTTTTTTCATATACTTATGCTACAATATGCTACAAGTACCCCACATTTTCCCTAAAAAAAGACAAAAAAACCCACATTTCTTTTTAAAAACCCTTTAGTTGGGTTTTTTTGGGTTTATTTAAAAAAACCCAAAAAACCCTGGGTCCATGGGCTTTTTTAAAAAAACCCGGGTTTTTGCCAACCCTGCCCGTTATACTACGAAATTGAAGCCAGAAGTTGCACTGCTGTATCCCAAGATGCTTAGTTTTTGTTGCTAAATATCTTGAGATACATTTTGATTCAAAACATTCCATTACTGAATCTCAATTGGCTGTCAATTTAAACTTCGATATTGTTGCAAGTTTATGAAGGCCGTTTTCGAAATTGCATGAATTAAGATGCAAAGCAATCCGCCTGCTACTTTATTCGGTCCCTTCTCAAGATTGGAGAAAACTATTCTCGCGAAGCAATCATGTTACCATAACTCCGCTTATCATTGCACCACTGTAACCCATAATTCCGACTTCAATTTCAACCTCTTTTTACCATAGACGGGGCCTCTCTATGTAAATTTCTTTACTCTATGGGTTAAGCCAATTTTTATCCACTTCTGCAATGCCACAACGATAGCATTTGTTATGATAGTTATATCCATCATAATATTTAATATTAATTTCATAATAACTGTTTTGTTGCAGTTATGTCGTCTGCAGAGCCCTCACCTTTAGCATTGCCTGTGCTTCGCGTTGCATCGGTTGTGTTATAATCTAACTCGGTAGAGAAAATTTTCTCCGTTGACTTAGTTTGACTGCTCATTTTTAATACGGTTATTTCGCATGCCTCGTATCTAATAATAAAACTCAAAGTTTGTCTGGGTCTCTGTCGGGATATCTGTCCGGATGTCTATCTTTGACGCGCATAGTGACTAAACCGTTCGGCCAATTTTCATTAAATTTGGTACAAAATTAGTTTGTAGCATGAGGGTGTGCACCTCGAAGAGATTTTTCGAAAATTCGATTTGTTCTTTTTCTGTTCCAATTCTAAGAACATTTTCCCGTGCAAAATTATCATAAGATGGACGAGAAAATTACCAAGTTATTATAACATGGGCGAGCAAATGAACATAGCAAATTGGCCGGAAATTCATCATCCGTTATAGGTAAAGATACAGGCGAACCAAATGACCTTTTAATTTTCTACTACGGGCAAAGCCATGCGGGTACCGCTGCTAATGAATAAGACTAAATATGAACTCATTCAGGGCCGCCCATCTAGAAGAGGACCCATGACGCAGATTGAGCCTTTGAAATTTTTAAGGGGGTTTTAAGGCATATTTTTCTTTTTTCTAGCGGAGATCTCTCTCTTTTTTTTATTATTTGAGGGATGGGGAGGGGGACACCCCTGCCTCTTTGTTGGTGGTTTTGCGCACTCCACACCCATGTACGCTCATTTACAGTACACGTTGAGAAAACTCAGATATGTTTAATATTGCAAACCTTATGACTCTCACAAGTACACTGGTGGACAAAATTAAGAGACGGAAGGCATTTTCCAAAATATCTCGAGAAATACTGGACAAAAATAAATGAAATTTGGCATGACACTTATAGTACTAAAATAATGTGTGCAAAGCAAAAATTTAAGTGCCATTCATTAGCAAGAGTTATTGCCAACTTCATCATGAAAAAGGGAAATCAAAGTGAGACTTGTATGGTGTGTGGTCACCTCTGACAGATAGACGCATGCGCAACGAGTATGCATGCTGTTAATAAGCGGGTACCCTGCATGATCCCTGCCCAAACCAGGATTCCTAAACCTGCATAATGGTCTCTCTTCATGATGTTGCTGGGATGATGGTATCGAGTCCCAGGTTCCTTCTATATGAATATTCGCCGAGAATCGGGTAGTAGACTGAATCTGGACTCATCTGTGAAAAGAACATTAGCCCATTGGAGCTGTGTCCGATGTTGGTGCTGTCTGCACCATTGTACACGCTCTCTTTTGTGGGAGGAAATGAGGGGGATGCAAATGGTTCTCCTCCTGACCTACAACCCTCTTTCACCAAGCCTCCAAGCAACGGTCTTTCTTGAAACTAATGTTTCTCTGGCAGCAGCGAGATCCCTAGACAGTTGTGTCGCTGTATTCGTCCTATGGCGCAAGGCTGTAAGTAGCAAATACCGCTCTTCATCGGGCGTTGTTGCTCGTGGACGACCTTGTCCTGGTCTTCGGGACACTATCCCACTGTCTTTAAACTAACTCCACAAATTTGAAAGAAAGTTTGGAGTTACACCCAATTCCCTCGCAACCTGAGCTTGGGACTGTTCTGCCTCAAGTTTAGCCACACTTTTCCACCTCATACCTTCGTCTAAACGATGATGTTTACTCATTTCACCTAAAAATCCACAAAAACAACAACAACAACAATATTTAAGAAGCACAATGCAAATGGCTACTGTGTTGTACAGTGGAATGAGCTGAGCAGCTGGCTGCAGACTTTTATACCTCTTGCTGCCTGAGCAACGCATTCAAGAATACATAAACTTATCTTAGCGACACCAGCGCCATACTGCCATTATATGACAACCAACTGTCCAGGTTTTATGATATTTTCCGAGAAATATATGAAAATGCCTTCCATCTCTTAATTTTATCCACCAGTGTATAAAAGACTCATCAATCTTTTTACATCTTGGTTAGAAATCTTTTCGAGATAAAATATTAATTTTGAAGTTATTCCCGTACAAGAACGGATCCGGAATTGTTTCAAGGAGGGGGCGATTGATTTTTTTACTTGCCTCTTACTACATATATGATTTGCCCATACTTGAGTGGAAGGGGGAGGGCTGCTGTATAGTTGTAATTCAAAACAACTGAAATATAGAGTTTAACTAAAGAGAGAGAGAGAGAGAGATAAGCTTGTCAACCTTTTACTTTCCTTTTTCATTACCAAAGGTATTCTTGATGCGTTTTTCGGACTTCAATTTCGAAACTTTGCCGATTTCGAGTCCCTCAAGAGAGGGACGATCGCCCCCATCGCCCCTCCCTTGTATCCGTCCTTGCTCCCGTAACAACGAACTGCAAGAAAGCGCAAAGTTTGTTCGTTGTAATGGGAATTTCGTAGTAATGGAATTTAGGTAATGTAATAGAAATTAAATCAAAACTCAAAATTTATTTTGTTCAAAAAGGTATTGCGTTTTATTGGTATTTGTTATAACGATATTTCGCCTTTTTTCTTTTGGACACGCAATCATTTTCTTTTTCAGAGCATTGTCTCGTTAGTGAGCTGAATGATCCAGGCTTAAAAGATTCACTGCGTATATACTGGAATGGTGTCTCATACGATCCCTCTTGCAAAGCAGGATACGAAACGTCGACGGTTGCAAACAAACTAGTTTGCAGAAATGGAAACTGGACTGGACACATCCCTCCTTGTCAGCCAGGTAATTTCAGATTGATACCATTAATTAAACAATAAGTTAATCTCAAGGAAATTTGTCGTGGTTAGTAGTTTGTCTCGTTAGTGAGCTGAATGATCCAGGCTTAGAAGATTAACCGCGTATATACTATAATGGTCACTCTTACGATCCTTCTTGCTAAGCAGGATACGAAACGTCGATGGTTGCAAACAAACTAGTTTGCAGAAAAGGAAACTGGACTGGATACATCATAGACTAATAATGAGAGTAGACCGAGCTTTTTCATTCTTGCTGATGAAGAAAATTGGTTCATAGATGTATCACGTGACTAGTGGAAGGGCTTGGCGAAGACTTTTGGCAGCATGGTTGCTAGATGGCAGCATTATCTATAGTTTGACACTCGACATGTATTTTAAGACAATGTGTTTTCATTAAAAAAAATTTTCCAAGTGCAGAGATTGAACTGTTTTTTTTTTAGTTATGCATTATTTTGACATTAGTAATTAGTTTTTGATCGCAGTTTTCAGTAACTTTTATTTCATTCGGAACTGCTACGTCAGCGTTGGCGTAAACGTAATGGCGTAAACGTTTTGCGTCAAGGCAAAAATGTACTAATCGGTATCTTAAATTGAAATTGTAGGTAAAAATCTTACCGTTAGCCGATTCTTTTTCGGCGCTTGCATCTTTAATTGCTAAAAGAGTTATTGAAATTGACTAAAGAAAGTGCACAGTACTATCTAAATGAAAAACTCACTATATTAACAAAATATTTACATCTTAGAATAACAAATTTACAAATCGGACTCCATAAATGATCATTCTTCCGTGTTCCATCAATTCTATTTATTTTATTTCTCGCGGACGTTGATCGTCTGCTACGATCAACGCCCGCTGTTGCTAGGATATCCACCAGTCACATGGTTTGGTTTATGAGCAGCAAAAGGATTGCCATAGCTCGGTCTATTCTTATTATTAGTCTATAAGATACATCCCTCCTTGTCAGCCAGGTAATTTCAGGTTGATACCATTCATTAACCAGTAAGTTAATCACAATGAATTTTTGTCATGGTTAAAATCAGGGTTGCGGATTCGGAGAGAAAATGACCGGCTCAGACTTCGCTCCAAGAATTTTAGAGCCTTCGACTTTTTACTCCTGGTTCCCTCGTACCAACCACTATTTGTGGTTTAGCCAATTGGATGGGACCCTGAAGACAGCTCTGATTTTTTGATCTAGATCGGAAACCGAGCAATCCTTGAGTTCAGCACACCCAAAGGTATTGTTTCACTTGGAGGACTTTGTGACTACGAGCATATTCAACTACCCCTAATCACCATTAATAAAGACCGTGGATCTTCGACCGGCTAGGATTGAATCTGGGATCCTAGAGCCTTCGATTACGAATCTGACCCCCTTTATCACAAAATTAGTCCGACTTCGACTCTCCTAGCCCTGGCAGAGTTGCAGAGAGAAAATGAGCAATTACTTAGGATTCTTCCTTTGGACTCTAGGAATTTTAAACTTTTGACTCCCCTCCAACTCTTTTACCGCAGAGTTAGTCCACTTCGACTTTGCAGCATACTGGTTAGAATTAAAGCTCTTGATCGTATCTTAAGTAGCGACACGTCCGCCATCTTGGGGCTAAACGATACTTTTTTCCTATCTCTGCTATGATAAAGCAGCATGTTTTGCTTCTCAGTTGTGGGTTAACAAAGAGTTAATCAGAAACCACAAGGAGCAAAACACGCTACTTCACACTATAGCAGACATAGGAAGATAGGATCGTTTAGCCCCAAGATGGCGGACCCCCCCCCCCCCCCATTTTGTTACTTATTCTACCATTCAGAGCTTTCGTTACAATGAGACTGGAGTGAGGCATCCTCATATAATATCTAACATAGTTTAAAAGTTTTATAAGTACAGCTGCAAAAAAAAAAAAAAAAAAATAACGGGAGGGGGGGGGGGTTAAAAAAATCGAAACCAAGTTAGTTTAACTGCAAGAGTAGGATTTGTATTGTTAAGTTCATTTTTTTTTAATTCATTTTTTATCAAAAGTTTCTTGCAACTTGTTTTTAAAGTAACTTTAAAAGACTTTCACCAGTTTCGTTCTACATTTACGATGAGTTTACTGAGTGAATGTCAAACACATGCAGAAATTATCAAATTTCAAATATAAAGTACTGGCTGTCAGTCCATTTCGTAGCATGGAAACTGACTTACCCATCTCATCTGAACTGCAGTTCAAGTTAGTGACCAATATATTTTACTGTTTTTTTGTACGTAGAACGGAAATTCATGTTTAACTTAATTTGTTAAAGCTTTAAATTCACCTCTATCATTCTAATCCGTCCAATTATACATTGCTGTTACACTCACTGGTCAATGAAACCCAAAATTAACATTTTGTTGGACCACAAATTTGCACGGATAACTGTTCTAATTCTTTTGGTCATCGAGTCTACAAGCTTATGGAGTGCATTTGCTTCCAGAGTATACCATGCATTCGCTATGAAGCTTTTAGATCTTGTTAATTAGATGGAAGAGGAGAGTGCTGTCGGATTCGTCTTGCCACCATAGAGGGAAGTGCACAGAAATTTTGAGGCCGGTCACAAATGACATTTCCGGCCCCCCTCCATATTGTGTACCCCTATATTTCACCCCTAATTAAAAGAATGTTGGCCTCTTTTCTAGCACGGGAGCGGGCCAACAGGTGTCTTTTCTCCCCCCCCCCCCCTTGTGCAAGCCCCTTCCACCATGTCTCACATATTTTCTATGGGGTTAAAATCCGGGCTAGGTGGGAGACAGGGAAGGTTTCGGAAGTCAGACTCATGCCCAGCGAACCAACTTTGTACACTTATGGCACAATGTATAGTTGCATTATTGTCCATGAAGTATCAGTCGCCGTCAGGATAAAAATGTAACATTGCAGGGTGCACTTGATTTGCCATTTGCAAGTCTATCTAGGTATCGCGTGGCTGTTAGTTTACTCTCGAGGAACACCAGGACACCACTACCTTGTCAGCAGAACATGCTCCATATCTTAATACTCCATCCGGACCCTTGAACAGTGCGAGTAAGGCAAGAAGTTTCTCTCAAAGGTTTCTAATTCACTGGCCAGTGAGTGTATCTTCTGAATTTTGGTTAGGAAACACTAAGCAAAATTCGTCTGTTTATATTTGTTTTGGCTCATATTTCAGTTTAAGTTCTAATTCATATTCACATTCGAATTTTAAGTTCTGTTTCGTTTTATGTGCGTCGTGATTTGTTTGAGAGGTTTGATTTTGGTACAGAATTAGTGTCCGTTTCTTGCAAAGTAAAATATTGTATTCCTAAAAATCACAGAAAAATACGTTAAACGTGATTATCTATATTTTGTTCAGGAAATGCAATTCCTCAAAATGAAAGCATCAAGATCAAGAATTATCTATTAAGTTGCCGCCGAGGTGGGTTGTTGTACATCTCTGTTCCCCTGAAATTACGTAAAATTGACAAGTTTCAAGATCGCATCAAAAGCACAGATGTAGTATTAACTAGATGTACAACTAGAAAGTGGTTCCATGGGCAACCGAGACGAACTATTGTTGTTGTTATAGTCTTATACCAGCTAGGCTGGTAATTTTGGGTGCGCTACTTCACTTTTCCAACTGTACCGTAATTTAGTGTGAAGTCCGACTTCCACAGTACACGTATGCCATAAGACCCGTTTAAAGGGTAGGCAAACATCCACAGCACAACAACAAATTCACTCGAAGAACAAGGACAGGAAAGAGAATGCCCATGCCCGAGCCGGAATTACAAATGACAAGGCGGGCGGAATACGAACTATTGTCTGTTTTTTACGAGAAGGCACTTCGCCAAGCTTCCTCGAACGCAGAGTTCTATTTTACGCGGGGGTGATCGGTAAGCAATCTACGCGCTTCAAAAGGAGACATCCAGATATCCAGACAGCCTTAACTTGGCGTGCATTTTAATGTGCAAAAAAGTCTTAGTGTACTTTACATCACTTGCTTCACTTGTCTGATGTCATTTTAGTTATTATTACATTTCAAAAACTGCTGCTTTCACAAAAAAATGTTATGATCTGAATATAATTTCTGTCGAAAATAGCGAAATGGAATCTTCGGATACCACGTGACGAGAGAGGAGTCAAGTTCATTCTCATGGGAAACGGAAAATATTAGACGGGCAGAAGTCTGAACAGCACATGTGCGCTGCGTAGCACAAACGCGCAAACAACTTTTGCCGTTAGCCAGTAGAATGCAAACAGTGTTGCATTCTGGTAGGCTATACTTTTGCCCGTTTAATTCAAGATTCGCGAGTTCAATTGTGACCAATTCTTTCCTCCTTTATATAATTATCTTGCTGGATGATCTTAATTTTGAACCATTGCACGCATTTAGATAACAAGCAGACAGGGCCTGATTTTGCTGGGTAGGCCAACTAGGCTATGGCTTGGAGCTCCCAAAAGACAAAAACTATTTTATCAAATGGCTGAAATAGTAACGGTAGACTATATGTAGGCCTTTAAAAGTGTTTGGCCTAGGGCCTTGGATATCCTAATCGGGCACTAAACAAATGGGGGTAAATATTTTCCAATTGAAATGCTACTTTTTATGACTTCCAACTGAACGATATACAGTGGGCACTCTGTATTCTGAACGGTCATGGGACCGATCAAAAGTGTTCAGATTATAGGGATGTTCATTACATAGGGAGACTGGAAATTCTTGCATATATATTTTGCAGCGTTAATGGACTATGTTCAGTACTTTGCCTAAGTGAGAGCTGTACCAGTTACTGAGAAAGAGGTGCTGAATTTTTGATTGGTGGATAATGCAATGTCTGAGACTGGAAATTCTTGCAATATATATTTTGCAGCGTTAATGGACTATGTTCAGTACTTTGCCTAAGTGAGAGCTGTACCAGTTACTGAGAAAGAGGTGCTGAATTTTTGATTGGTTGATAATGCAATGTATGAGACTGGAAATTCTTGCAATATATATTTTGCAGCGTTAATGGACTATGTTCAGTACTTTGCCCTAGTGAACTGTACCAGTTACTGAGAAAGTGGTGCTGAATTTTTCAATGGTGGATAATGCAATGTCTAATTTAACTCAGTAGGACCTAAACTCTTAGATTTCATTCTTTCTTTTTTAAGTTAGAAAGTTGTACATAACATTTAACAATCAACAGTAGAATATTACAATATTGTTGTAGAAAAAAAATCTAAACAGACAAATTTTGTTTTGTGTTTCCTAACCAAAGTTCAGATGATACACTCACTGGCCAATGAATTAGAAACCGTTGATAGAAACTTCTTGCCTTACCCGCACTGTTCAAGGGTCTGGATGGAGTATTAAGATATGGAGCATGTTCTTTTGACATGGTAGTGGTGTCCTGGTGTTCCTCCAGGGTAAACGAACAGCCACGCGATGCCTAGACAGACTGACAAATGGCAGATCAAGTGCACCCTGCAATGTTGTTTTTTTATCCTGATGGCAACTGATATTTCATAGACAAAAATGCAACTATACATCGTTCCAGAAGTGTAGAAAGTTGGTTCGCTGAGCATCAGTCTGACTTTCAAAACCTCCCCTGTCTCCCACCTACCCCGGATTTTGACCCCATAGAAAATGTGTGAGATATGGTGGAAAAGGGTAATTTTAATCTTATTTTTGCATTGTGTATTCTCGTGCAAGGACGTGTTTTCATCCAATTGTTTAAGTGAAAAGGTTTCCGAGTGATTCTCAGCCACAGATTGCTTGAAGGTAATCGTACTATGAAGGTCTTGAATACTACTAAATGCAATGAATGGATTCTAGATATATACACTGGTGTGCAAAAATTAAGGACGAGACGGTTTTTTCAATATAACTTTGTACAAAAGCTTTCCAAATCGACACATTTAACACCGTAAGATCCCCGGACGTAAGGACATGTGTAATGTAAGCAACACTTACTAAAAGAGAAATCAGAGGGATAAAAAGAAGCTTTATTGAAAAAGTAGCATGGAGCGCAATGCGACTGAAGGCCGAATCATCCCTGTGATGGGTGTCCAGCAAGAAACATCCGGTCTTTAGTAGGGGATATGATCTCCCCCAACTGCTAGGCAGGTTTCACAGCGTCTGTCCATGCTGAGAATAAAGGTGTTAATGAGTTGTTGAGGCATTGCTGCCCATTCGTCTTGCAGCGCCAATCGAAGCTCCCGAATCGTTACTGGTGGTAAGGTACGAGCTGCCATGCGTCTGCCTAGAAAATCCCATACATGTTCGATGGGATTGAGATCCGGAGATCGTTCCGGCCAATCCATACGTTCAATATCCTCACTCTCTAAGAGCTGCTCGGCAGCTACTGTGCGATGACATGGTGCATTGTCGTTCATGGAAAGTAACTGCGGACCCATAGCGCCTCTAAAACGACGCACATATGGAAGAAGAATCTCGTTACAATAACGGGTCCCGTTGACTGAACCTGCGTCGAAGATGTGAAGGTCTGTACGACTACCAAGCATGATGCCTCCCCAAACGAGAACACCGTGACCTCCATACCTTTTCCTTTCAATGATGTTCGAGGGATGATTGCAGCTTCCCCGCTCTTTCCAGATGAGTATGCGATGAGAATCGCTACTCAGACTAAATCTGCTCTCTTCTGTAAAGAGTACTCGTCCCCATTCATTGTCTCTCCAATTCTGGTGTTCCCGGGACCACAGAGAACGCCTTCTCCGATGGGCAGGCGTTAGAGGTACACACCGTATAGGGTGTCGTGCAAACAGACCACCATCGTGCAGTCTTCTGGCAACGGTAAAACGCGATATCGGTCGTCAAGTCGCCTGTGTCGTGTGTCTAGCGATTTCTCCCGCTGTCTGCCGCCTGTTTCTTTTGGCCTGTAAGACAATATACCGGTCATCTGCGGGTGTGGTTCCTCGTGGACGACCACTACTGAAGCCCCGGATAGCTGTTCCTGTAGTTTGAAATTGTCTCCAAAGTCGTGAAACGATGCTGTGAGCAATTCCGAACCCTGCAACCACACTGCGGCCTTCCTCCAACTTCCCAATGATTCGACCTTGGGTAAAAGCATATAGATGTCGTCTAACAGATTGATTATTCGCCATTTCCCGCTGAGGCAGCAACTCGGTGTGATTTTAACTGCTATACCGCGTGCAATCTCTTTGCCAGAAATCTGATCTCACACCGACAACGTGCTTCATACTACTCAGACACTCCCCCATTACGTCTGCCTGCATATCTGCGCATGTGCTACCGTACATCACCTTACTTAATCTCCTGATTGGTCTTTCTGTCCGCTCTGCCTCTTCGTTCAGCTGATATGCTAATTTTTCGATTTCGTCCTTAATTTTTGCACACCAGTGTAGTTCAGTGGCACAAACTGCAGGCTCATATTGCACAGCTGAAAGCTTTTGTGTGATTCAGCAATGTCCAAGACATAGTTTTTCTCTCTCTCTTCATCTTCCTTTTAATATCCTTCAGTCAGTGATAAAATTGTGAATGCATTTCAGGTTTTCCATTTTGATTCGTAGGAATTCCCTAGTACCGATTGTAAAAATGGAACATGTTCGGTAAATAGAGAGGAAATAACTGAACGGAATTAACAGCAGCGATAAACTTAAAAATTTTAAAAACCCCGACTGAGCAAGGCCGACTAGAGGGGGAAAAGGCCACCTCAGTCCGAAATGACGTCACGAAAATCGTCTGAGAGTGTTAAGCTTTTTCACCTCTGATCTGACTCTCGCTGTGTTCCCCATACAAATACAATACGCACAAGTGTGGATATATGTAAACGCACATGTATAAATGCATATAAACATGCACATGAATATACATCGTTTCAGATTTTTTTGCAAGCAAATGTGCAATTTTTCGAAATGTTTTTATCATTTTTAAACAATAAGTACAAACACACTGCTCGTACCATATTTTAAATTACCAATGTGATTGACATTTTAAATAAATAGCATAGAATAATGCAGGTGAATGGGATATAAGTAACTATATCATTCCATCTGTTCAGCTATCTCTATCTCCATACATATACACAGACATTCAGTTATGTACATAGGAAACTAAGAGATGCATTTTTAAAAAGTTTTCTAAGATTACGAAATTTAAGACTTAAATTTATTTAGATATTACGTAATACGATAAAAGAATTATGCACTCACCAGAAAAGTCGGTCATTTCTTGAATTTCTTTAACTTTCTTTCTTCGGAAGTGCACAAACGTTTGTCGATGCGACACCTCGTGTAATTGTTTAAACAAACGTTTGAAAACATTTCAATGATCTTTTTCAGACCAGAATAAAATGGCTTGTGACATTCATCACAAGCATCATTTGGTGAAAACAGTTTTGAGTCAACTAGAAACGAACTAATCAATAGCACTAGTAGTGTGTGCTGTGGAATATGGCTTGTTATGAACATTTGTTCATACTCTTCACTTACTAATTTTTGAACGATCAAATATGTCACTGACAGAACAAGCATGGTATTTTTGGAGGGATATTTCAAACCACCTCTGCTTATGATGTTGGTATATTTTTGATTTAATGAGTTTTCGGTGTTATCCGTCTCTAGGCATTTTTCTGAGGCAAAAAATGATTGGCATGTTGGGCAAACTATCTGAAGTTTGTGGACACAATATCCACCTATATAGGTCAAAATTTCAATGTCAGCAGACTTTATAGAATCCAGATCAATATCATCTACAATCAATTGAAACTCTGTTATGTCAACTTCAGCTGAGGGATCAACATGGACATCAGTGGATGAACAAATGTCATTAATTAATGTTTTCAATGGAATATTTCCATATTTGTTTGAATGCAACTGGAGAATTGATTTAATCTTAATTTCCTTTCAGATTCTAAAATTTGCTGCACACTAATGTGATAATTTGCGCCACTCATTTGGCGGTAAATACCAAATCTGGATTCTAATTTATCTGATTGAAATTTTGTAGTTAAGACATATTGAGCTCCATTAGACAATAAACATTTAATTACTAAAATCATGGTTTCTGTTGTTTGAATTAAGGCGAAGAATGTTTCTTCCGATAAACATCCGTTTCTTGGTTTTTGTTTGATATTTCTCCAGTTATTTAACCATTTAACAATATTTTACAACAGTAACAATGTTGTCATTGACACATTTAAATGGATGACTATTAGCATTTCTTTGAAAAATTCATTTTCGAGGATGGCTGACATTCATAATATCCCACCAAGATTTAATGATTTCAATAAATTTTGCAGTATGTTTCCAGTTAAAAAATCTGCTATCTGTCTCGCCCTATCTTTGTAAGGCTGCAATATTGCTTTTGTCAAAAATTTTGCATGCTAAATTTACATTTTGCCTTTCTAAGTTTGAAGGGTACAGAGACTTATAATTTAGTTTGTAAGCATATTTTATTATTGAATCTTTTTCAGTCTTAAACATCAGTCTAAGCAAATTAAAGTGAACAGGTGTAATTACATTAAAATCTTCAAAATCAGGGCAAAGAAATTTTTTTTCAACATCAGCTTGGTTTATCCAATTATTTCTGATCGATTTCAGCAAATGTACAGTATCAAACAATAAAAATAAGTCGTCAGAGGGATTTACTGGATTTTTAATTTTTCCCGTTGAATCATCGCCGTTTGAGAGCTTTTTAAACATATTTCTGTTGACTCGATTATTGTCAGATATGAGACATAACACCGAAAACCCTGCTTCATGAAGGAGCTTTAGAGCTTGAAGGGTTAAGGAATGCAAATCGTCAGCAGTCATTCTACTTACTGGGACTAATGCAATAATTTCCTTAAAATTTGAAAATATTGAAGTTATCATAAAACTTTGCACTGAACTAGCTTCTGTATTTGGAGAATTTTGAGCGAAGCCTAGTAAGGTTTTCCCTTTATATGTTATTTTGCTATTTACGTGAATTTCATCCAGAATTAAATTTACCACTTTGTCTTTATTGGATAATTTGCTACATTTTTGTTGGACATACTTCAGATTGGAAGAGCTATTGGTGGACATTTCAGTTAAACTTAAAGCTGAAATCAGTCTTTTTAAGTGATTTATTGACGGTATTGATAGCAACCGGCTTTTATAAATGGTTGAATAATTTGAAGGAGATATAATATATACAGAAAATGCAAATACAATTAAATGGCTACTATATCTTTTACCATGAATATTAATATTGCACAAACGCATTTGCTCCAATAAAAATTTCCTAGCGCAATAATTTTCTTCATCATTATTTTGGTCATTTGACTCTTCTATTGCTGATTCCCAGTGAAATATTGTTTTCTCATAATTAGACATGGGATCAATATTTTTTACAGACAAGTTTTTCACAAAAGATAATAGATTTTCTAATTCGCTCCATAGTAACAATTTTTCTTGCTTTAATATGTGTTTAAACGTCGAATATTCAACAAGTTTGTTTTCAAAAACAACACTTACGGTCAGATCGGTACTAACTTTTATTGATTTGTTTGAAAAGGGAATTGGTTCCCAGCTAAAGAGAAATAAATAAATTCGGTTTTGCCTTTTATGACACACGATATTTTCAAAGCATGCAAAATTACAAATTTTTTGAAAAATTTCAGAAGAAAAATCAGCAAAATTGTTTACCTGTTCACTTGACATGAATTTATCTAAAGTTATTTTGTCAATAGTCTCCAATTTGTCATCTCTGCTTACTCTTGATGGAAGTTGCTTTTCTGTTAAATATTTCGGACAGTTCAGGAATATTTTTGGATAAGCGCCAGTTTTCAATTTTGGAATTGATCTTCGAATTTTCGTTACAGTTCCATCTTTATTAGGTAGTTCGTCAAACTTAATAACGTCTTCATCTGCGAAATGTTTTTCGCACACAACACTCCTAGCTGAAGGAACAAAGTTTTTTCGCGGTATTTTTCGAATCCATATATCACGAAGTTCGGGCTCCTTAGGAAATCGAAACACCGAGAAGTATTCATTAGAATTATCATAGTTTGATTTGCATCCAGTTACACAGCATTTATCAGGCATTTCTTTTTGACAAAAACAAAGGAAAGATTATTATTTTTTGTCAATAAGGTTTAAATCATGTTTGTACACAAATAAAATAACGAGAAAACACTAAGCATATGCCATGAAAGGAATGACCGTTGAAGAAAGGCGAATCAGACGTTCTTCGTGACGTAACATCACGTGGTTTCTCGTACTGAGGGGGCCTTTATCAGCTCTAGTCGGCCTTGGACTGAGTCGCAACTGTAGAATCAAGAGGGAAAATTGAAAATCTTTTAAAAGCCTTATATTATTAAAAATCAATGCCAAGTATTTTATTTGCAATTAAATAGAAACTGGCAACAGATAAAAATTTTAAACCATTGCGTTTTATTTCCTTGTCGGCCAACAATGAATTCGGTTATCAATCGCGTGGATAAAGGCTTAGTCGTTATTAAAGTCTGCTCTAAAAAACGCTATAATTTGAATTCTATGCAACATGAAAGTTCCAAACACATTCTATCAGACGCAAGGAAAAATTCTCTTTATTTTGGTATTAAATTTTAAAATTTTTAACTATGGTTTCACTGCAAAAATCACGAAAAACCTTTTAGAGGGTTTTAATTAAAATCTTCGTTAATTAAGGTCATCCAAAGATGCAACCTAGCTAAGAACACTCTCAATCAACTCTCCTTTTGAACATTTTTTTTTTCAAAATCGGTCCATCCGTTTAGGCGCTAGAATGCCACAGACAGATACACAGATATGTCAAACTTATAACCCCCTTCCTTTGTGTGTTGGGGCGTCGGAAGTTTAAAATACCATTCATAATTCTGGGGTGTTTATATTACAGGCAGTGGTGTTCCCATAGGGTATATAACTCCATATACGCCTAATACTCTCAAACATTTCTTAGACATATGGCGTATACCCTCAAGGCCTCAAGTTTCAAAAAATTACATACTGCATGTTTCAAAATGAATAGCGGGGTTTTAACATGTTATAATATTTATTACACCAAACTTACAGCCACAAGTGATATATCAAATGAAAGAGAAACTCAAATAGTTTTACATAATAGCCTACAAGTGTTCAATGCGAGCACCATTCGGCACACGTCAAGACGATATGCGAGTTCTTCCCAAACTTTGATGAGTGTCTCATTAGTAATTGCTGCAACAGCTGTTTCAATCCTGTTCCTTAATTCGGGAAGGTCAGCTGGCAGAGGAGGCACATACACACGGTCCTTAATAAACCCCCAAAGATAGAAATCACACGGCGTTAGGTCGGGTGACCGTGGAGGCCATGGGAAACAAGCCCTGTCATTAGGCCCCTTACGGCCAATCCAGCGGTCGGGTACAGTTAGGTTAAGCCAATCGCGTACCTCATTATGCCAGTGAGGCGGCGCACCATCTTGCTGAAAGATAAAACACAAAACGCTTTCTGTTCCTTAATCGCCATCTTTGCTACAAGCGCTTTCTAGCGGATTGCAGCAGAAACATTCCACGCGCATGCGCACTGATGCCAACAAACAAAAAAACTGTTTGAGTTTCTCTTTCATTTGATATATCACTTGTGGCTGTAAGTTTGGTGTAATAAATATTATAACATGTTAAAACCGCGCTATTCATTTTGAAACACCCTGTATTATGACACATTATGTATATGATCACATACACATATTGTGCGTAATGGAATACTGTGAGTATGCCCTCAAAAAAATCGATGGGAACATCACTGATTACAGGATGTTCGGAGTACAGAAATGTCGGCCTACGTTAAGTCTGTGGAATTTCGCCGGGACTGTCAAAATGTGTTCAGAATATCGAGTAGTTCACATTAGTGAGTGTTCAGATAGAGAAGTCTACTGTATTACTTTTTCTACTGAAACATAATATTTGATATCCTTTTTTTTTCAAGCCAGTTGCAGAAACGATCCTCCACGAATAAACAACGGACGAGCAATTCCAAAATGCAGGACCCACGGATGCGCTGTTACCTACATTTGCGAGCATCCCTTCACATTAAAAGGCAACTCGACAGTTACATGCCAATATGGCGGCTGGGTTGGAAATCCTCCCACCTGTAGTACTGGTGAGTAGTAAGATGACTTGGCCTTTATTTTTCTAACGTTCTCTATCGATGAACTTATTTATTTATTTTTTTAATTATTTTAATCCCTGATTAAAAAATTAGGTTGTACCTACTGTTTCAATACAAGCAATTAAATAATATCTGTTTTTGTAAGTGCTATCTTATCTGAGTTTTCTTAAAATAAATAAATGCCTAATAATAAAATACAGATCATTTTTGAAAAAAGAGAATTATTTGCTGTAGGTATTTAAAAGCGATATTAAATTCAAAACTTCAAAATGCTAGGAATTATATTCCGATAAATTTGAAAAAAAAAAAAAAAAAAAAAACAATAATTGGAAATTGGAAAAAATTGAATAACAAGAATAATTACTTTACATTTGAGAGTACAAAAGAAATAAAATCTAGCGCTAAACAGTTGCAAGAGTTCCTATTAGTGTAAAAATTTCAAAAACGATTAAATAAAAACATTAATATAATTTTTTTCATGCAATACTTCACAAAAGCAATTAACTGCTGCCAAAATATGAGTTTGAAACTGTTTGATTAATGCCAAAATAAGAAGTTTTATTTTTCGCTGTTGCCTAATAAAGCAAAAAATATAAAATACTAATCATTAAAATTAATGTTCAAAAGAAAGCTCGTTGAGTTCCAATAATTTGCAATTTTAATCCTGCAGTCAATTTTCGTCAATGTTAAGCATACAAAGAAATTACTTTTGAATGTTATTCATTATGTTTTTCTATTTCATACAAAGAATTAAAAACTTATTCAGAATTTCTATGGTGTTCCCCTATTTTTAGTTTTAAAATAAAATTTTTGGTGCTATTGATTTTTAAACTTGGGAATTTCTCCCGTTGACATTAATGTTAAAATTTTTTGATTGTTGAAAAAATGCATCTTTTTAACAATGAAATTGGGAAAAAAAAGTAAAAAATACATGCATGCACCCACCCACCCACACACACACACACACACACCACACACACACCACACACACACACACACACACACACACACACACACACACACACACACACACACACATATATATATATATATATACAGATGGGGGACAAAATAATATGAACACCTATGAAAAAGTATGCCGTATTTCACATCTATAGTACAGCCACGCCACCTGCAACAGAAGTCTGCCACCTGGTGAGTGTGAAGAGGAACCTATCAGTGTCTCAACAGTAGTCACAAATGTTGCGTGTTTGGTTCTAAATTTCTGTAATAAGTTGAGATGTCAGACCTTACAGAGTTCCAAAGAGGAATGATTGTTGGGGCGCGTTTAAGTGGAGCATCGGTTACGGAAACAGCAAAGCTTTTGGGGTGTGCAAGAGATACGGTGTCAGAGGTTATGACAGCATACACGAAAGAAGGTAAGACGACGTCTTCAAAGCACCACAGTTGCCGAAAGTCAAAGCTTGCTGATAGGGATAGAAGAGCTTTGAAGCGCATAGTAGCCCGAAAGCGCAAGCAATCCTTATCCGAAATAACATCTGAAATGAACAGCCATCTCCAGGACCCCGTTTCAACAAAAACTGTCAAAAGGGAAGTTCATGCTGCGAACATTTATGGCAGAGTGGCAATTCAAAAACCCTTGGTGACAGTAACTTATGCTTTCAAGCGACGCCAATGGTGCAGAGACCACAAAGTTTGATCCCCACAGTGGCAACAGGTAATATGGTCAGATGAATCATCATTTACCCTATTTCAGACTACCGGGCGCGTTTATGTCTGGCGAACGTCCTCAGAAGCCTTTAATCCTGAATGCCTCTTGCCGACTGTGAAGCATGCGGGTGGCTCAATTATGGTATGGGGGAGCGATATCTTGGCGTGGTCTTGGGCCACTTGTTATTCTGCATGGGCGTGTCAAATCTAATCACTATCTGAGCATTCTAGAGGATCATGTCCATCGGTTTGTCCAGGCTGTGTTCCCTGGAGAGCGACCGCTCTTTCAAGACGACAACGCCCCCATACACACTGCCAGATGTGTCCAAGAATGGTTCGAAGAGCATGACAGTGAAGTTGAACATCTCGCCTGGCCCCCTCAGTCTCCGGACTTAAATATTATTGAACATTTATGGGGATATTTAGAGTCCAAACTTCGTTCCCGATTTCCACCTCCATCCGGACTTTCGGAATTAGAGACCATTCTGCAGGAGGAATGGTTTAATATTACTTTAAATGTTGTCCATGACCTTTATGCATGTATCCCCCGTCGCATTCAATCTGTTCTTCAATCAAAAGGTGGTCCAACCCTCTATTAATAAAGATTTTTCCTTATTTCACAGGTGTTCATATTATTTTGTCCCCCATCTGTATATATATATATATATATATATATATATATATATATATATATATATATACTAGAGGACCCGACAGACGTTGTTCTGTTCAAACTTTGCAAATTGAAAAGTTAAAAAATTTCAATAAACTATCAGGTGTTTGAACCGTTCTGTTGAAAAAAAAGAAGTAAAAAGAATGTTTTAAGCTGCTATGGTGTCAGAATTCGTATATTTATTACAACTTGATTTATCTAATGCCCATTGAGCAGTTGTTCTATTAACTATTTTTTCTCTCGTACTTGATGGTTTGTTTCTTTCAGCCATACTCAAAAGATAAAAAACGTCTTCAGATATTAAGTGAAAAAAATTTAACAACAAATCTAGAACAAACGGGAAATCCCGCTGCAACATCCCCCATATGAAAAAGAATAAAACACTCGAAAGGATATCGTTTAGAAAAATGATAAAGGTAATAAACAGTTCTCTGAATAAGCGAAAATCACTAATCCCTCCTCCCGATGCAAAATAAACACATTCTTCAAATAAAATGACTAAAAACTCTTCAAAAACGAAAAGCAATCCTTTGCAATTTGAATATTTCGCCAAATAAACAAAAAATAAAAAAATTACATTAACAATATCTTTAAAATGTAAACAAATGATCGCGCAACTCTGTTGTTTATAGCCAAAGTCGCCAAGCCACCACATTACTGTAATCCAGCCGATCAGTGAGAAAAGCCAACTCCGACCGATTAGCGGTCCGATCTTTTGAACCAAAACTTTTTTTTAAGTTTCATATATTGCCTGATTTGTTCTTTCCGCCAAAGATAAAGATTTTTCCACTGCACTAATCTTTTGTGTACAGAACTACCCTGTTGTAATTTATCTGGACGAAAAGAAAATTTTTTTCGTCTTTAAATTCTATCATCTTTTCCTTTAATAATGTACTGATTAGTTAGATAATCCTTAAAGTATTCTTGAAATTGGTGCCAAAACTCAGATGGATTTCAACCGAGAAACAAATTTTGCTAGGTACGGTACTTTCTGATCATTTGGTTAGAAAGGAAAACCTGAAGCACCGATCCGGTCACATGGTTCAACTACGACGACAGAATACACGTTTTGCGTGAACCTTACAGTACTTTACTTTAAAATATATCACGTTACCTAAAATCGCTCCTTTCAAGAGAAATGAAGGCTTCACTCTCTCTTTCTAAGTTTTATTCATTCCCAATTGACATATTACAGTAGGAAGTTTCATCATAAAAAGCAGAGCTGGCTTTCTTATTGTCCTTTGGCAACAGGTTAACTATTTATTTCAGTTCTCGCTCAACAATAGGTTAAAATAAATGTTAATCATTTGGGAGATTTTACCATCCAATGTTTTAATTAATAAATTAATTAATTAACAAAAACGTTTCCGATTCGATCTATCGCGCTTCGAAACCATGCTTGCCACAACTTAATTACGTACACAAAATTGGATCAAAATCGGTCCAGCCGTTTAAAATCCTTATTGTGACAAACATACGCACAGAAGAAAGATATATATATATATATATATATATATATATATATATATATATATATATATATATATATATATATATATATATATATATATATATATGTATAATTATATATATATATAATTATGTATAATATTAAATATAATATATATATATATATATTATATATTATATATATATATATATATAATTATATATATATATAAATATATATATATATATATATATATATATATATATATATATATATATATATATATATAAATATATATATATATATATATATATATATATATATATATATATATATATATATATATATATATATATATATATATATATATTATATATATATATAATATATATATATATATATATATATATATATATATATATATATATTATATTATATATATATATATATAAAATATAATATATATATATATATATATATATATATATATATATTATATAATATATATATATATTAGGGTGGTCCTTATTTTTGAAGTTGTAGATATTTTAAAAGACGTCCCCTCAATTTGTTCCATTATACAAATAAATGATCCATGCAAAATTTAAAGTCAATCCATGAATATTAATACGTGCCCCTAGGGCCCCCTTTTTTGAGTTTCGAAGAAAAAAATTGCAGATTTTCTCATTTTTATGTAAAAATATTCCTAGGTTTCATATTTAAAGTAATTTTGAACCTCAATAGATGTTGCTACTTCCAGGCCAACCGTTTTTCCTCACTTTCATTCTGTAAAATTTTACATATCAAATAGGGTACATGTGCACCAATGGCCTAGAGACAGGCATACCACTATTCGCGCTCGTTTCAAACCAAGCGGCAGGGGAACATTTCTTTCCACCAAGATGGACACAAGGGATTCTAAAGGCCATTAATGAATGGCCCAGGCCATTAATGAATGATTTTTGACAACAACAAATTGCCTCCTCCAGGCTTTGGGGGGTGTTGATTTAGAAAATTTTCTGTGTATGTAATAGGTGTGGCAAATAGAGTCACTAGGCTTCCATGTTATAAATATAAATAACAATTATATTTTTAATTCGCTGTTCTTTAGTTATATACTTAAATATTTATGCATTCTTGTAATTTAAATTTTGAAAAATCCTCGATTACCCTACCATAAAAATAAACTCTATTTTCCACATCTGAAATATAAATTTAAAAAAAATCCAGATCGGAATAATGTAAAAATCTATACTTTATACTATCTTCTATTTCAGTACATAGTCCTTTATTATCATCAAATTCCTCTTACAATTCACAAGATTTAGAAACCAAAATGGGTATCTATCCTAACCTTTGAACCTTTTTTCTATATCTGGTCTACCACAACGCAAAAAAGCTTGACAACTATTAATATCTGCTCGCATTTCATCAATGTTAGACAAATGCCATATTAGGGACAAAGATGCTGCTCATTTATTAATAACCTATGTAGATGCAGTAAATTTAAATCCAAATAACCTTATGATCAATCGTACATCCCTTAAGAGAGCAAGAGAAAATCTTTGAGAGGTAAAATCAGATTTCATGAATTTAAATTAAGATTTTTTAGTTATTCCGTGGGATACAAAGCTACATCCAGATGTAACTGGGAAAAAACGCCGATAGGCTTACCATGATAGCTTCAGGTCCCAATGTTGAACAGCTACTCAGAATTTCTGAGATATTTCTTCAGTAGTATATGATATCTTAGATGATTGCTCTTTATTGCTAACTGTTTAAGCTGTAGTGTTTTATACAGCGGCTTACAATACCGGCCGTATAAATTGTGCATGTAATATTTTAGAGCAAAAGCTGAACGGAGATATATTGCATTTGTATTGCTATCATCATGCACTTGAAATCATACTGCAGAGTGTCTTTAAAGAAGTTCTTGCCTTTCTTAGTTTTAGACTCGATATTCCATTATTTAAGCGCTTCAAAATTCAAAAAGTACACATAGCACCTAAATTCTAAAAGAAGAATTTGATGACATATTATTGTTCGTAGAAAGCGGAATTAAGAAATATTACAGAGAATTCTCATAACGTGTAATAACATTTGTTGGTGAAGTCCTCCCTCCTACAGGGATATGTTTTCGGCAACCAGGAGCTTATCTGTGAGCCAGATGGATGGCAAAAGGAATTTATTGTTTGAATATTTATATATTTTGGAAACAATTTAAATTGACCTTACATGAAGAGAATGTCCGTAAATGCTGTTTTACGGTTAAATGTTGTATGAAGATATAGTTTTTCGCAGCAACCCATTCTAGGCCTTTTAAATTTATATTAAGTCTAGTGTCTAAAAACCCTGCAGCGTACAAAATGATGACAAACATGCAGCAGAAGCAGTGATTGAAAAATTCATAAATCATTTATGGTACTTAGGGGATGAACTAGTAGCTTTGTCCGTATTGGATGAAGGAATTAACTTTGAAGATAGGAAAAGACTACTTCAAAAAAATGCCTGCTGAATAGGAAGACGTGTCTGATGACTGTATAAAAGATTTCAGATAACAGTAGATGATTTGGAATACTTTCTTAGTAAAGATCTTCCTCTTTATAGAATCAATTACAAGTCAATAAAACTGTTTGATGAGTTACAAACACCAAAAGATGTTTTCCTATTTGATCCTGATTCATGGCAAAATGAAGGACGCTATTTAAAGGGAAGAGAGATCGTTAAAATGCTGAAAGTTGTGAATGATACAACTGAAAGAGGAGCACAATTAATCGAAGAATTTCACAATCAATTTACCAAATATGAGTCACAAAAGCAATTTAGTATTTTACAGACAGTCCAAGAGTATCGGAAAAAAATGCACACGATTGAGATACATTGAGAAAAGCGTACGATTAAGGTAAAGTTTCTAAAGCACTATTTCATTTTTATTCTATGTAAAATCTTTAGACGATATGAAGTAATTAAAAAGATTAATTTTAGTGCTACCTCGCTGTAAAAATATTTTGCAAACATAGGCGAAACGATGTACGGGGTCTGAAGTAAAAACTCGAAGATTTGTGAGAAAATTATCAAAAGTGTTAAAGTTCAACATCCTAGGGGCACGTGTTATTATCGACCGATCGAGTTCAAATTTTGCACCGATTACTTTTTATTATAGTGTCACAAAACTAGGGGGCTTCACTTGTTGAATTCCGAAAAAAAAAAATTCCCATATAAATAAGGACCACCCTAATATATATATATATATATATATATATATATATATATATATATATATATATATATATATATATATATATATATATATATATATATATATATATATATATATATATATATAATTACACATTCTACGTCAGGCCTTCTTTTTTGATAAAATTGATCCAAAGCATATCCGTTAATGAATTAGAATTTGCATTAGCTCTTAACTAAAACTTAAAAATGGAGTGCCTGGGCAGGTGTGGGCATTATATCGGCCGCGTTCGACAGATCAATCACCGGGTCATTTTGGGGTGATTGTCTTTTTCCATTGTCAAATGCACATTCTACATTTTAGTACATTTTCTGTCAGTGCGGTCAGCACAGTTTTCTGTCACAGCAATAATCAAACGCACCTTTCAAAATCAAGTTAAAGCTGGACAAGTTTTTTTTAATCTGTTATATACAGAGCCACGCCGTCCTTATGTGTGAGGTCGTGTGACGCACGACGGCGCTAAAGCCAAAAAGACGCCGTGCTCTACCGATCAAAAATGCTCCAAATGGAGAGGAAACTCTAACCAAAAAAAAAAGGAAAAGGAATTATTCATTATACCTAATGGCGGTGATGAAATTATACAACTCATTGAAACAATTAATTCGTCTCGCTGAGAATCTAAAAGGAAAAACTATTGATTTGTTGTGTCAGCCCACTATCTCGGTGAAGTGGGTTTTCGACGTTTAGAAACATTTTCTTCAGAAAGAATCTAAATATTGATCAATACGAAGTCCAGAAATAGACATCTTGCTTTCTGTACTGTGTATCAAATATAAGAAATTTAAGTTGCACAATAGTCGTTTCCTTTCTTTTTTTTTTTTTGAAGTACTTATTAATCTAAAATAAGCAATAATTATTTCAATCAAATTCCAAGATTTTTTTATCGTTGGTTTAAAATGCTTTGATTAACTGAAGTTGGCCAGCTCTTTTTTTAACAGCAGCTCAATATAAGGTTTCCGACAGAAAAAGTCAGATTTCAAAAGTTATTTTCGAGCGCCCCTCGCTTACATCCGCCCTTACTCGAAATTACGATCGAGATATGAAGTAAAAACGTACACTGTGTTCCAAAATTAACTAGTATGTTGTGGCCATCACGAAACTTTCTTCTATATATTTTTTTTGAGCAATCACGATTGCTTATTGTTCTCACTTGACTGTTTTGATGTCCTTTGATTTTATTTTCTCGCCGCCTCGTTCTGCAGCATCACCGTCGACCGGATCCTCACGATGCTGCTCCTATAGCGAAAGCCGTCTCCAGGTTGCATCCACGTCCTACACACACGCGCATACACACACAACGACACACACACACACAAACACACACGCATACATACACATACGCATACATACAGACACATACACACACACAAACACAACTATCCACACGTTCATGCCTGCACACACACACAAACACATATGCCTACACACACATACACATACCCCGCCCCCACGCACACAAACACCCATACACACAACTACCCACACACCCATGCCTGCACACAGACACAAACACACATGCCTACAGACACACATACCCCCCCAAACACACACGCCTATACACACACACTCGTGATTGCGAAAAACATAATATGAATTCCAAATGTCAAAATTCAAATTAATTTTTAATTTTTTTTTTCTGATCCCTCCCCATGCTTGACGAGGAAGCAATATTCCTAACAAAAACAAAATTACACATGCAAAAACTTGACGACCATTCGAATGTCTGAATTATTGCAAAAGCAAAGCAAAGAGCAAAAATTGAAAGTTGTTTTAAAAGCCTTGCTTGAATTAATTACAAATATTTTATTTGTTAACAAACATAAGATGGCAACAGTTAAAAATTTTAAATCATTGAGATAATATTTCCTATCATTTCCATACAATTAAAATCACGAGAAATACGCAGACGACAATCTATGACGATTTATCTTTCTTATTGTTGCATTAATAAAAATATTTTTATTCGCAAAAAAAAAAAAAAAAAAAAAATCAACACCTCTTGGAGCGATTGGCGTCAAAATTGAACCAAAGCCTGTTTACATATGGATTCACATACATTCGAAATTTCAACCAGAACGTAGCATTACTTCTTGAGATAGGGCACTCACAATGGAAAAAAAGAACGGGCGGTTGCGCTACCCCCTTTTTAGCTGTTGACACCAAAATAAAAATCAGCTCTTATACCCACTAAGGGCTACTTGCTGATAAATTTTTCTTTCATTCCGTTCTTTATTTCTTGAGATACAGCAGTCACAATTGACGAGAAAAAACGTTCTATAGCTCAACCCCCGTTTGAGTTATTGACACCAAAATTGAATCAGCACCTGTTCCTGTTAATGGCAATATATGGACTAAATTTTGTTTTATTCTGCCAGTTACTTCCTGAGGAATAGCAAGCACGCGTAACTCAAAAAACGTCCCATTGCACCCCCCTTTTAGGAATTCGCGCCAAAAACCAATGGACACAATTTCACATAGGGGCACATATGTGTACCAAATTTCGTTCGATTTCATGCGGTAGTTTTTGCTGTAGAGCGGCCACAAAAAACTGGTCACACACAGACGTAACACACACACACACAGACAGACATTTTCCAAAAATAGTCGAAATGGACTCAGCACACCTCAAAACGATCGAATCCGTCAAAATTCGAAAATTTTGCACGAATCCAATACTTTCTTCTATATATTAGATATAGAAGAAAGTAAAAATGTACAGATTGTTTTCTTCCTCTGATAAATTAAACGCCAAACGTAATTTTTTCAAGTTACATTTGTCTACAAAACCTCACATCAGGTTAACTATATTTCACTCAAACGTTACTGCATAAAGGCGCTCAAAAGGCATTTTCACGGCGGCGTCCATCAGGCTTGGCGCGAGCCTCAGTATATACCAAGGGAGGTATTACAATAAGGAGAAATATTATGGGAAAATAATAGTACTTAGTTCTGAATTTGAGAGATGTTTTCAAGTATTGACAAGGCTGACACTCATAATTACTTTTACGTGTTACCATTTGGTAATGATGTGAAGAAATACTTTAAAATGCAAATAATATATTTTTTTACTGGGATACTAAGGGGGAAAAAGGGAGAAAAAAAAGCAAGTATGATGTCATTTGAAATTTGTTATCAATGAGTTAATTAATGTTCAATTTTTTCTTCAGATATCTGCCGCGTACCAAGAATTTCTAACGGTGAAATTGGAAATTACGTTACGAACTATGGTCAACGGGTGTTCCAAAAGGTAAGATGTAGTGCAGCATTGATAGTTGAATAAGTGCAGATTATTATCTTTGGAATCCATAATTGCGCAAAGTTAGCCAAGAACTAAACAAGCTCACTTTCCTGTACAAGAGCATTGAATCGGTAACATTGGTTATCAGTCAATGTTCCGTTAAGATTAAATTCCAAATCGTGTCAAATGTCTTTTTCTTTTTTTTTTGAATCTGAATGTGATTTCAAAACAAATTAGATATCTTTTGTGTGAAAAAACTTATCAGGCCTATAATTTGTAAATGATATCGGATTCCTTGTTACGATCTGTAATTCAGTGATTTTTAAATATTAATGTTTTGTTTGGGGAAGTTTTGAAATTTTAGTACATTTTAAGGTTTTTGTAAGTTTCCACACCCAAAGGACCACACTTGATTTTAAAAACACATTATTGACCACGTAGCGACTGCGACGAGCTCGAAATCAAGAGTCTCAATGGAGAAAATATGTAGAGGAAGTGGTCCAAAAACGGGCCACCACTTTCATATTCTACCTACTGATTTGCCTGTTCACGCTAAAGGGATAATTTTACTCCCAATAACTCTTAAAAACATTCATGAAGATGATCTTAGGGTTCAAAAAACAATTACGCCAGTTTTAAGTGTTTTAAAACTTCATGATTACGAAAAAAGGCAAAATCAAATTTTTCAAGAGGTGGTACAAAAACGGGACCAGGAGGTCTTTGTAAGGTACTCCAGTGATGATGCAAGTCGTGGCACTCTTGCGGCCACAATTGTTCTTTTTCTTTGCAATAGTGGGGATTTTAAGTCATTACATTAAGTCAAAACTTTCAAGTATCGAAAGCAGCGTGGTCTAAAAACAGACAACCAATGGCAGTCGAAAAACGGGCTACCAATGGCTGTCGAAAGACGTTTTTAGACCACACAGTACTTTAAGTTTATGGTGTAGTAAACCATTACTAAAAAAAAAAAATTTCAAATCAAGTACACTGAAAGAAAGCCCATGTAATCTACTTTGTTTTAGGATAAAAACCACTTACTTTACTGTATAAATTAGAAAGATATAAATTAGCTTGTACAAGCTTCGAAAAGTTTTGAGTTCTTCAAACGCGAGTCTTTCTTATAAAGCTATCAAGTTCATTTGCTCACTACGCTTTTGCCTCTTCCTGTTGATTCATTCAGGACCATTTTTGAGACTGCGCACAAACCCCATCCCTCATTTTCAGCTGGTGGCCCGTATTTAGACCATGGTCCGCATTTAAACCACTTCCTCTACGATGGTGTGATTGACGCTAAATTAGAAAATATTGATCAGTTGTCACAGTAACAAAATGACTGAACATTGAACCGAAAAAGACTGATGTTTTTGTTTCTTGAGTTCAATTTCGATTACCGTTCCGACCAATATAACAGGTTCTTTTTCCGAATTTCGGTTCAGTTCCGGTTCAAGACCCTGGATTGAAATTCATCATCCTGTTTAGAAAAGAAGTGAAAATGCCTCAAAATTTGCAAACAATTCCTTCTTTCATAGTCGCCACGGAGATGAACTGTATGGTAGTGTGATTGACGCAAAATTAGAATATATTGATCAGTTGATTGCAGTAACAAAATGACTGAAGGTACATCGAACCGAAATAAACGATATTTTTTTTTCTTCAGTTCAGTTCCAAATTTCGTTCTAATCAATAAAACGTTTGAATACATGAAATACACCCCCAGCTCATTCATTCCATCTAGGGACTGCAGTTTCGTGCTTATTAGCACTCGTCAGCCCGGAATAGGAAGTGACCGAGCCGGAGGTGGAAAACTCTTAAGGAAGGTAACTTACTGAAAATACCATGCCTTCCATGGCCTGATTACTGAATAGGCCAACTAGGCCGTGGCCTAGGGCCCCCTATTGTTTGGGGCCCCCAAATGGCTAAAATTACTTTAGTCTATGGCTAAAATTGTTTCAATCAATTTCTAAAGTTATATAGTTTGAATACAGGGGGCCCCAAAAGAGTATTTTGCCTAGGGCCTCTCGATATCTTAATCGGGCCCTGTGCCTTGCCTTCAATCTTCGAGTTGAACCGAACCAATGCTTCGGTCACTCGTCTGGTCAGTGCTAATTTTGTATTAGTTGCCAGTTTGTTTGGCACTCTTGGCTTCCTTAAGAGGTTTTCCAGGCTAACGAGTGCAATAAGCACGAAACTGCGGTCCTCGGATAGAATGACTGAGCTGACGGTGTATTTCCTGTAATTCTGCCTGAGCCCTGGCTATAGGGCGGTAACTTACTGAAAATAAAATGTTTTTTTTTGAGCAATCACGATTGCTTATTGTTCTCACTTGACAGTCCTTGATGTTGTGGTTCCTTTTTCAGCTTGGACCAGGAGTCTCTGAAGCACCACCGCCCACCGGCGCGGCTCCTCTCGTCCTGAGTACTGTCCCCCAGAATCCACTTCTGCTGGACGGTGTTGTCCATGTCCTATACACACATGCTCATACACATTCACACTCACACACGCGCGGGCCTTTACACACATACACACACACACCTACGTACACCCACGTAAGCCTATACACACATACACATACACACACCTACGTACACACACGTAAGCCTACACACACACTCAACTTTACACACTTACCAACCAGGAGGAGGATAAGGAGGAGAGATAAGCTTGGGGGGGGGGGGAGCGGCCGTTTCTAGAAACAATAACTCCAATGAGTAGGGTCTTGCGAAAAACATAATTTGAATTCTAAGTTTCAGAATTCAAATTAGAGTTGATTGGAAGAAGTAAGGGTCGTAGGTCTTTTTTTTTTTTGGTTTTCAGTTAAGTTTCGGTTTGAAACCTTGGTGTGAAATTCATTATCTTGCTTAGAAAAGCGACGAAAATAACGCAGGGTTGTAAACAATTCCTTTTTTCAGAGTCGCAGCGGAGAAGAGATGTACGGTGGTGTGGAATATCATCTTCGATGTTACGACAATTATCACGTGGCGGGAAGCAGAAGTCAAGAGATCAGGTTCTACTGCATCGATGGAGTGCTGTCAGAATCTCTGGAATGTGCTTCATGCAAGTAACAAATCTCACAATATCATTAGAATTTCACGGAGTTTTACCCTTCTAATTTCATAATAGAGTAATTTTACCAAATTTTTTAATTTTGCTAAAGGCAAATAGTAGCCTCTCGTTATTGTCGCTCTTTTCTTCTGTCTCCCGATTAAAGACTAAAAAAAGAAAAAAGAAAGAAATTAATTTGAATTTTGACGTCTTGAATTCAAATTATGTTTTTTCGCAATCACGAGTGTGTGTGTGTGCTTGTGTATGTGTGTGTGTGTGTGTAGGATATGGAAGCAATCTGGAGACGGTGCTCACTAGAGGAGCAGCATCGGAAGGGGCCGTCGGTGATGCTGCAGAGGGAGGCGGGGGAAAAATAAACCATAAGATCATCAAAACAGTCAAATGAGAACAATAAGCAATGTGATTGCTCAAAAAACTTGCTTTAAGTTTGAACTCCCCCCCCCCCCCCCCCCCGCCGTCTGTGAAAACTCACTCAGAAAAAGCTCCCCATCCTCTCGATGTTGTCAAAAAACAAAACGAAGATGCTTCTGTTCTTAATTTTCTGGAAAATCAGCCGCGATTCCTGTCATCCAAATGTACATACCAGCAGAATATTTTAGTTCACGATATAGTTTGGAAACTACTTGAGATTTTCTTTTTTATTTATACTAAGACCTTAGAATGAGTGAGAGACAGCAAGCAAGTGTCATACTGGCCCAAGTAGAAGAGAACTCACGCCCTTCTGTGACTGCTTTTGTGAAAAGGTTTGTGCTTGGTGAGGCACAAATCGGGATTTGTATCAAAGAAAGAATGATCTGGATGGCCGACAGAGGTTTCCGGAAGCAATATGGTTACTTTTGCTTTCACTTCCTTTCTGCAGTAGATCTAAAGGAATAGTCTTTTGGGAATCAGAGGGTGTTGAAATCTCACTTTTATCTCACGGTAACTAAGAAAGATCATCTTCTTTCCATGTTTATACCTTTCTGACGCTGAAAATTTACTTAACTTTCAATCTTGTTTAAATTTTAGTACGTGTGATTGCACATTCGTGAATTACATCGAAACCATTTGAAAATCATGTCAAAAAAGGACGAATTCTAATCTACTTGTGAATTGGATGGGTATTGTCTGTCCTTCGCAAGAAAAGCTCCCGCTGTAAAGTTTGAGCCCGTCTACAGCCATAGAAACGGACTTCGTTCATTTTCTGCAAGGGTTAGCAGGAGAGGTTTTTTGGCGCCGTTTCGCTACTCGTCTTCTCGCCTTTGTGCAGTCGTACGGGTTTTTTCCAACATTAAGCTCTCCTTGGAAAAATGAGATACGCCTCGTTGCTGTAGCTACAGACAAGCACAGACGTTTTGACGAGGACTTTTCTCGTGAATCTGGACAGTAACTATTTATAATGACCTCGCTTATATCGCCCTTTTTTCTTTGTCTTCCGAAAAGCTTAATATGACGAGGGGTTACTGAACTAAAAAAAAAAAAAATCATGTAATATTTCACCACTAATGTAAGAAGAAAGAAATATTTATTTATACATAAGGCTATTCATTTAGATATTTAGCTCAATAGTAATCAACGTCAAAAAAAGTTGACGACGAGTTTTTAATTCGAATTTTATTTTCAAATTGCATTGAAAATACAGGGAATTTAAAAAAATGCTTGACACATTTCGAAAATTCAATAAAAAAGCAAATATTTGTCCTGTGAATTGTGCGGCTTGCATCATAATTCTTCACAGGCTCACGAATTTTTTATGATTTCGTAAAAAAACGAGTTGATGTGTGAATCATATGACTTAGTTCTACTCCAATTTAATGTTATTTTCCCATTACTGCAATTTTAATGTGATTCAATAGTTAACTTTCTAAATATCACCGACAGTGGCCAAATTGAAACCAAGGTTAAAAAAAAAAAAAATCGCCAAATTTGTCGCCAAGTAGGTGACAAAACTTGGCGACCAAAAGACTGGCGATATATCGCCAAGTGCCCATTAAATTATTCACCACTTGAGTTTACATCGAAATTAACAATGATTTCCCCCAAAAAAGATGCAAAAGACCCCTTTATCTAGACCCGAATGCAACCAAAAGAGAATGAGCACAACTACACCCTACAAGGAGTCTACGTACCAAATTTCAGCTTTCTAGGACATACCGTTCTTTAGTTATGCGACATACATATGTACATACAGACGTCACGAGAAAACTCGTTGTAATTAGCTCGGGAGTAGTCAAAATGGTTATTTCGCGTGTCTATATGTTCTTAAGCACTTATCCATCTGTGGTCGAGTCAAAAAAAAAAAATACTCAACATTCATTCGGGGGTGAGCAAAATGGAAATTAAGGTCGATTTTTGAGTGAAGTTTTTTTCGCGAATACAATACTTCCTTTTTTGTAAAAGGAAGTAAAAAAAGAAATGATTGTGTTTCAAGTCCTTTCACAGAAAGAAAAACAAACGTCATGTGAGTTGTTTAATCATTTTATTAATTAGAAAGCAATTACTCGAGTTCAATGTGTTCGTCGAGTTCATCTAAACGGTACTCAAGTTCATCCCATGTCCACAAGAATGCTTCTCAAGTTCCCGATTTTTTTTTCATTATTATTGTTATTATTTATTTATTTATTTATTTTTTGTGTGTGTCAAATTGTGTAGGAACAAATAACACAAGTAGCACAAACTGTTTCGCAGTCCATGCTGGCTGTGACGGTTACCTTTAAACACATTTTTTCCCTTCCACCATGTCCTAAAAAATCGTGAGCCTGTGAAATATTATGACACAAATTGCATATTCCCATACAGCATATCATTCATCATTTTAAAATGTGTTAAGGTCTTTTGGGACACCCTGTACTACCAGCTCAGTGCAACATTGCGTCTTTTGCATTATTTTTTGAATTCAAATGTATTAAAAAAATAAGGTGGTGCAAATTTAATTGGCATGGTTCAGAGCATGGCTCCACTAAATTTCGCTTACGTTTATAGGCCGTGACAATCGTTGAAACTCATGGCAACAGAGAGGGCGCTACAGGGTACCCCTGTTTTCCATTACGTTGCCATTGATTGCTGGATGTACAGGATGGTTTCGGTGCCTCTTGCAGTCAAAATGAGTGACGTCCAATCAGAAATAAACCAACTTTGAAACTTGTCATATATTGATGGATGCACAGGATTCCGTTCAGCGCCTCTTGCGGTCAAAATGGGCGACGTATGAAGTTTCGAATCTTTCGAGAATTTCAAGAGCAAATCCTCGCCAGATCATAGTTGATTCGGTTTAACACGGAAAAGTCATAAATTGTCAAGGCCCGTAAAGCGTCAGCGCCATCTGGTGGGGTCATGGTTCATTGTTGAGTCATCATAAAAATAATAGGCGATGATCGAGTAACCCGCGTGTTTCAACAATGAAACTCTCGCCACGGCATGATAATTCGATAATGTGTTTTGGTAAGGTTTAACATGCAGGAAAAGTAAATCACGAAGGACATTAACATCATATTTATGTCCATGATTGCCAACATGCTGGTGCAATTTCGACCCCTGACTTACGACTTACGCCAGGGCCAGGGTTCCATTCAGCACCTCTTGCAGTCCAATCAAAAATAAACCAACACGTCAGCGCCATCTAGTGGAGCCATGTTCAGAGTTACTTAAAATGAACGTAGTTCAAAGACATTTAAGTTATTTTTTAAAACTTTTGATAATCCTATAAAAGTTATGGACTGTTTGTTTTGTTGGAAACATTAACCATACAATCCACATCTTACAGCCTGGTGTAGCGAAGATCCTCCTCCCGCCGAAAATGCGTTTATTTCCCGCAAGAGCAGTCAGCATGGAGGAACTGTCACCTACCGGTGTCATAATCAGTTTGAAAAAAAGAAGCATGGCAATGTCACTTGTCTTTTTGGCCAATGGGAAGGAATCACCCCTGTATGCCAAGGGAGTAAGTCGTGTTTTTTAATCAGTCACCTCTTTCTTCAATAACATGAAAACAAAATTACTTTAATTTCGATTTAACGATACCCAATTTAACGATTTCCTCAATTTAATGTTACATTTAAATGGTCCGGATTTAACAGCATTGAATGTATGCTTCTCGATTTAACGATATCCTTGATTTACACTGTAAAAAACAATTAAGAAACGTTCCTGGAAAACAATAGGCAGCTCATGTGCCTAATTTCTACCATTAACATATCGTGCAAAAAATAGGAACGTTTTCCACTAAAATTCAGTAACCTTCCTGAAAATATCCTGAAATCCACCTGAAAAATTCAGAAATCTTCTCGTTTAAAGCCAGTCGTGTCTCTGGAATTTTAGAGTAAAACCAGGTAGTCATAACATAATAGCTTGGCACCTTCCTGATTTACCAAGAAAGTTCCAAAAGCAGTATTGCAAACATGACCAAAGCTAAGACGGAACTGCACGCAAGTATCAAAAATATAACTCGCCTACAATTCTTGCAAGACTACGCTGTCCACAGGCTTTTTTGCTCCCTTTGGGAGCTTAATCAGTATGGACGGACCGTAGTCGAACCAAAGCCTATACACTTTATAAATACGCTCAATTAATTTTTAAACTAGGAGCTAAAAATATTTTTCACAACAGTCTGTATTCGTGCGACTTATAGCAATACAGGAAAGCTTTTGACGATGATACTTGATTTTTCCAGAAAATGCGTAAAAACCATTAAAATCCCGAAACGTTACACGGAAATTCTTAGTAACGTTTCGAAATTTTTTTACAGTAAGGATAACTTTTTTCAGTCCCTTGGCAATCGTGAAATAGGAGTTATATTGTATATATTCACACATCATTTGACAAATTCGGAAAAAAAAAGAAAGACGGGAAAAAAAACTGAACTGAAAAAAGAATAAATTTATCGAAATGAAAATGTGTTTGGATTGAGAATTGAAAATATTTACTGTTCAACCACGGATAGTATGGAATTTTCAAACGTCCAGATAAGACGAATCTATCTGAATGAGGGGGGAAAGTAAAAATTTGATGCCGGTATTCCGCATATTTAAATGAGACTCTGCTTCTGCAAAAGCTGGCATCACTAAAAAATAATAGATTTGTCCATTTCCGGCTGTAAAACGGATGTTTGTCTTTACATACAATCCGTGGCCAGACAGTAATATAAACTCTTGAAGCGAGCAGCTATTTGGCTGTTTTCATTTAGCTAAAGTTCATTGTGACATTCTTCATCATGACATATTCATCATCGTTTAAGCACAAGATAGTAGCCATGTAGTTAGTATGTGTTTTTTTTTTTTTTTTTGAGCAATCACGATTGCTTATTGCTTTTATTTGACTGTTTTTGGCGTTCCTTTGATTTTATTTTCCCACCCCCACCCTCCGCACCATCACCATCGACCGGCTCCCCACGATGCTGATGCTCCTCTATCGGAAGCCGTCTCCAGGTTGCATCCATGTCCTACACACACGCGCACACATACACAACTACATACACACACAAATACATACACCTACACACACATACACACCAATACATACACCTACACACACATACACAAACACACACACACACATTCATGTCTGCACACAGACACAAAAACACACGCCTACATACACACACTCGTGACTGCGAAAAACATAATTTGAATTCAAGACATCAAAATTCAAATTGATTTTTCTTTTTTTTTTCATTTTAAGAGCATTAACAATGAAGCAAGGACGGATGCAAGGGAAGGGTGGTAGGGGAGATCTTGAACCAAGGTACAAGAACTTTCTTTGGGTATATTTTTGAAATTAAAGTGTCAATTACTGCGATTTTAGCTAATTGTTATTGGTACTAAGAGAAAGGGAGCTCTTCCCCGGAATTCTCGAACGAAATCGTAGCCCATCTTTAGAGATAGGGACTGGAACTTTTCGCGGGAATTTTTTCGAAATTGCAGTTCCAAAACCTCAATTTTAGACGGTTTTAGATGACATTAGACATAGGTTCGAGGGCTCTCCCTAAACATTTTTCCAAAGAAGCACAACTGTAAGACACCTTTGATTACGTACTGGTAAGCGATGGGGTTCAGTTTACTCCTCCGAAAATTTTTAGAAATTGAAGTTCCAAAGAATAAAAAAAGATCGCCCCTTGAAAATTTTCTGGATCCGCCCTTGTAATAAAGTCTTTTTTAGCAAATGTTAGTAAATTGGGGATTTTCTTGGACCACAAAATCTGTGTCCTCTTCAGAAGTTGTAAGGCGTAAGAACTCTTTGTGGTACTATTTTGATTTTCAATGTTTCGAATATTAGACAGTTTAACTTCTTTTTAAAAAAATGTTAAAAAATATAAACAATAGTATTTCTTCACTAAAAAACACATATCCTCATTACTTAAACCTTTTATCCACTCTTATAAAATACGTAGAAGAATGTTTTTGGCGAAACATTCTTCTACGTATTTTATAAGAGTGGAATGCACGAAAATAGCTAAGGCCATATCAGTGATCCTTTTTAAAGAAAACAAACTTTCTAAGTGCGAAATAATAACAGGGGAGTAAAAGATGGGTACCATTTCGATTTTTAGAAGTTGGAATATTAAAAGTTTTGAATTAAAAAAAATGTTCAAAAATAAACAAATACAGGCGTCCCTCGTATAATACGGTTCTTGCACAACACAGTTTCGATATTACACGGTTCCAAATTTGTGATTATTATAACACGGTTTCGATATTACACGGTACGAAACTTGAATTTAATACTTCATGGTTTTTGATATAACACAAATGTTATCTTTAAAAAATATGGAATGTCATTTCTGCTTAATACTTTTTGTTAATGTTTGATACTAACTCGAATAAGTTTTTACTTTGTTTTTATGAACTTGGTTTCGATACAACACGTTACACATCCCTTGATTTACATTATTTCTAAGTCTGGTATAACACGGTTTCGATATAACACGAAACACGGCTTCGATACAACACGATACATATTGACATGATTTTTACTATGTACGTGATTAATTAGCGTAAAAAATAAGTTTAAAAGTTATTTTTTTAAAAAAGACATTATTTCTAAGTCTCGTATAACACGGTTTCGATATAACACGATACGTATTGACATGATTTTTACGATGTACATGATTAATTAGCGTAAAAAATAAGTTAAAAAAATATTTTTTTAAAAAAGACATTATTTCTAAGTCTCGTATAACACGGTTTCGATATAACACGATACGTATTGACATGATTTTTACGATGTACATGATTAATTAGCGTAAAAATAAGTTAAAAAAATATTTTTTTAAAAAAGACATTATTTCTAAGTCTCGTATAACACGGTTTCGATATAACACGATACGTATTGACATGATTTTTACGATGTACATGATTAATTAGCGTAAAAATAAGTTTAAAAAATATTTTTTAAAAAAGACATTATTTCTAAGTCTCGTATAACACGGTTTCGATATAACACGATACGTATTGACATGATTTTTACGATGTACATGATTAATTAGCGTAAAGAATAAGTTAAAAAGTTATTTTCAAAAAGGTCTCGTATAACATGGTTTCGATACTACACGGAACGAATTAACCGTGTTGTACGAGGGACGCCTGTAACAGTGTTTCTTCATTTTTTAAAAATGTGTATTTAACAGTTACAACGTCTACTTCATCTTTGGCGAAAGAAAAGGAAAAAGTTGTCCTTCCTGATGACCGCGTCACTCAACCAGTGTCAACAAGTACTGATCGTGCTCGCCCAGCCTCAACAAGTGCTGCTCCTACCAATACTGAAATACTCGAGCGAAATCCAGAATGCACATGTCAATATTCGACTAACGACCCAAACTTGTTAGCGTACATCAGCGGGAGGAAAATTGAATCTGGATTCAAAATCAATCGTGGCTCGACTGTGACTTTTGGCTGTCAAAGTTTTGGGTATCTTAAACTGATTGGTCAACATGAAGATGTATGTGCAGCTTGTGGGCAGCCAATCAACGTTCCAAGATGTGATATGCCCGTTGAAGGTATGTTACGTTTGTCAAACAAAATTAAATTAAACAGCCTATTAAACTTATTAAATTTCTCAAATTCGTAAAAACATTTTACAGCATTTGGTACTTACAAGGGGATGGTAAGATTTTTTTTTCCAGAAAAATTGAAATAGGGTACTTATTTACAACCACTGACAATAAAGTTCAGGGAATGAAGTCGGAATCTTCGCACTGGCAAAATAAAACGCTGCGTCTGTGTAGCTGAGGTGTTGAGTGTCTGCACTGTAAAAACGATTCAGAAACGTTCCTGAAAAATAATGGGCAGCTAATGTGCCTAATTTCTGCCAGTGACATGTCTTGCAAAAAATAGGAACGTTTTCCGCTAAAATGCAGTAACCTTCCTGAAGTTATTCTGGAAGCTTCCTGAAAAACTCAGAAATCTTCCCGATTAAAACCAGTCGTGTCTCTGGAACTTTAGAGACTACTTAAGCCGATATAATATAATAGCTTGGCACCTTCCTGATTTACCAAGAAAGTTTCAAAAGCAGTGTCGCAAACATGCCCTAAGCTAAGCTTAATTGCCAGTAAGTATCAGGAGTTGTACTCACTTGCAATTCTTCTAAAGCTACGTAGTCCCTGGACTTATTCGCTCCATTTGGGAGCTTAATCAATCTGGATGGGACAGTAATATATCTGAAGCCGATACACTTTATAAATACGCTCCGTCCATCTTTAAACTGGGAGCTAGAAATATATTTCATAACCATGAGAAATCTGCATTCGTGCAATTTGTAGCAATTCAGGAAACTTTTTGACCATGATACTTGATTATTCCAAGATGTGAATAAAAAGCATTGACATGCCGAAACGTTACGCGAACATACTCAGCAACCTTTTCAGTAAGTTACCGCCCTAAAGCCAGGGCTGAGGCGGAAATACATGAAATGCACCGCCAGCCCAGTCAATCTCCGGCGAGAACTGTAGTTTCGTGCTTATTAGCACTCATCTTCCCGGCATAGGAAGTGACTGAGCTGGAGGTGAAAAACCTCTTAAAGAAGCCAAGGGTGCCAAACAAACTATTAGTTAATATAGAATTAGCGCTGACCAGTATTTCGGCCTTAGCCCTAGCTATGGGTAACTTACTGAAAATGAAACTGCCTTGCCTTCAGTCTTCGAGGTGAACCGAACCATTGCTTTGGTCACTCGTCTGGTCAGTGCTAATTCTGCATTGCTACTAATTTGTTTGGCCCTCTTGGCTTCCTCAAGAGGTTTTCCACATCCAGCTCAGTCACTTCCTATGCCGGGCTGATGAGTGCTAATAAGCACGAAACTGCAGTCCTCGGCAGGAATAACTGAGCTGCCGGTGTATTTCATGTATACTCAGTAACGTTTCGGAATTCTTTTACAGTGTGATCCTACTGTTATTCAATTGAGCGTCGTTTGTGTTCCTTGTTTTTTAAACTGTTTGTTTGGTTCTCAACTGAGAACAGAAAAGTGAATGAAAAAGAATTAATTTGAAGTCTGTTCAAACAGTTCCTGGCAAGAAAATGGGTGGTGTAGATTGAACACTCACTAACTCACCAGATTTCAATCTTCCAAACGTCTTCCTCAGGGTGGTTCAAAAAAACTTTTTTTTCAGCTAGAGTCCAGGACACCCCCTATTTTTTAGACTTACTAATAGTATTATGCTGTAAAAGTTTTAGCTTCTTACTCAAATTTTAAGAGAGTGCTCAATGACAACTTCATTTAACATTAGCCGCAGCATAGAAAAAGCCACAAATTTAGAAACATTTGATTTCTCCAGCTGTCTTCTTGTAAATAATTATTTTATTGCAATGTATATCCATATTACTAGTGGACTCGAAGTAATTCTACTACTAGTTGACTCGAAATAGTTCTTGTTCGACTTTATGGAGAGAAGAAAATACTGTGTCTTTTGCAGCCTGCTGCACGAGATATGTTTTTACAGTTTCCGGGCAGTGTAAAGCATTATAATGTATATTATAATATGTACCACAGTTTTTTCAGTTTAATGTATTTTTTAACCCCCCGCCCCATACTTATGAGGTTTGGGTGGAGGGAGTTGAGCATCCTCTTTCAGTCGAAATAGGAAGCTAAAATTCTTCCAGAATGTTACTATCCACAAGTATAAAAATATTGAGGGGTGTTCTGTTATCCAAGAGAAACTTTTTTTTACATGTATTTTTGAACCACCATGGCCTTCTAATTTTAATGCAGCAGGACGATTCACCGAACTTCATAGTCAGCGGTGGTCAGTGGCGAATACAGGAATTTCGCAAGGGGAGGGTCCAAGTTCAAAAGTCCCACATATCATACCCCAACACGCCATCGAACATATTGACTTGATTTTATAGATTTTCTACAACAAAAGACAGCAAAAAATAATCTATTTAATAAATAATTAGTATTATTAATAAAAAAAATATTAATAACAAGTACTTAATAATTAAGTTACCTAAAGGCAAAAAATTGACACATTTACTTTTCTCATAATTTAAAAATGGAAACAACAAAGCGAATTCATCGTTGTAAAGCACTATATGGTTATAGAAGTTCATAGAATCTTATTTTAATTTATACATCTACAAAACTAAAAACATGTTTATTATAGTGTATTCATTAAAAATCAACATTCTGCTTCTTACAAGCGATTCGTCATGGAAAAGTGCCCAGTATTTTTGAAAATCTTTTAACATGAGAATTTTATTTTTTCACTTGTTAGAACTGAAATTATTATTACCTTTGTTTGAAATTATTTTACGTAAACAATACACATAGAATCGTAATCAATCGGGGAAAAATAAATGCAAGACCTATGGGAGGGGTCCGGACCCCCTGGACCCCTCCCTTGTGTGCGCCACTGGCGGTGGTATATCGAGGGCACTGAATCTGATAGTGGACGATCTAATTTTTTGCAACTGTCCAATTTGCGCGACTGAAATATAACATATGAGGTAGTGAGAAGCAAAGGGGTAGGTGAACCTCTCCTCTGTCTTGGGGCAAGAATTCTAGTAGCCCTGGTAGTTGCTGTTATACAGCATCATTTAGAAAAAAAAATCAATGAAAGCCTACCTAGGAGCTAATCTTTAAACGCATTTTACTCAAAACTTGAAAATGTCCACTTACATCCCTTTGCTTCTCACTGCCTCATACGTATATCATCTTATATATTTACTGTCATGTGCTAAATTCTACGATTTTTAACGAGACTATGAATTTTTTTTAAAGAAAATTGCGCTTAAGGGATCATTCACTGATCGGTCTATCCCACCAAGTTTCTCTTGCGGCGTCGATAGCAATATTTATGATAAATTTTCTACGTAATAAAAAGTAATTCAAATGTATGTTGAACTAACAGGTGATACTGTGGTAACTTATGGAGGAGACTTCAGCGTGGTTGGAATCAACCTGTTACAGGTAAAAAAGGGAGGAAGTATGAAATTTATCTGTTATGCATTCACATCCAGAATACGCCCATACCACCGCTATCCACAGTGGACGACACCGTCTGAAGTCAACTCTGAAAGTAAGTTTTTACCTTTTGACTTCATTATTACAGTCGGACCCCAATAGGAAAGTTTTCGATTTTTCAATTTTATTTTTATATTATAGAGTAACGTGTATGAACATCATAGATGAAAAAATTTTTGCAATACGATAAGTAGTTTTTTTTAATTAATTTTTAAAGTTCAAGCGATTGTGAAGTAAAATGGCACAGGAAGTGACGTCATGCGCTCTTCCGCCGCGGGAGAAGCCGAAGGACGTGCAGTTGGCTTCAAAAACGAAACGTAAAAGGCTTACCTCCTCGCGTTTCTGGAACATTAAACCTCTCATCCTCTCGGAAATATTCGAATACCATCATTGATGTTACTTGAGGAAGATTATTAGATTGTGCTTTAACGAATCCGGCCTCCATAGTGTGTTCAAAAGGATTATTGAATTTCTAAAAAATAAAAATATCAGCGCGCTCAAAATGTCCGTAGGGAAAACAAGGGATCTTCGGCGGAAGGCTGCCCATTAGTGCCCTGTGACGTAAGCTCGTGACGTTTCAGAAGAGCGCATTTTTGCGCTTGGATTTTTAAAAATTCATTAAAAATCCATCACGGTGTTTTAAAATTCGGCGATGGTGATTTTTTTTTAGTTTTGAGGGTCAATTAACAATATCCAATAGCCAAAATATGAACATTTAATAGGTTGCAACTTCCCTATTCAACGAATTTGCCGAGACCAAAACTTTTATACGCTAAATCGGGGTTATTAGTAATATCGGGGTGTGCATTTTTTTTTAACACAAATGCACTTACCTGATCTGAAACCCCCAATACGCAACTGCGCAAAAGTATCTATAATTAGAAAGTTTACACTATTTATTCAGCATTCCACGACTTATTACACGCTAGTAGTTAATTTGACATTTTAAACTACTGAGTAATACAGTGGACGCCGGTTAATTGAATCTGTGGTAAATTGAATCAGCCACTTTAATAAATCAAATCGTCAAAAACAGAACAAAATCCAGCTTTATTGAATTAGCCGCTTTATCGAATCAGCCGATTTGTGGAATCAGAACTGTTTAGAACAAACGTGATTCATATAAGCGGCGGTCGCTGTAGATGTTTGGACAATTTCCTTGATACTTGACTCGAAATAGTTCTCTTTTGACTTTATGGAGAGAAGAAAATACTGTGTCTTTTGCAGCCTGCTGCACGAGATATGTTTTTAAAGTTTCCAGGCGGTGTAAAGCATTTGAAAAAGTAGCAGTTTTAATGGGAGTTTCACTATTGCTTTCAGCATCAGAATTAATGTTCATTGCATGTCAAAAACTACTGATTCCAACAAAAGTATGTTTCTGCTTCGGACAATATTGATGTCCCATTTGGAAAACAATACAATATTTCCTAACTGAAACTGACAAAAAAAATGGCTGTTAAAAAAATTCTTTATTTCAGGGTTTATTATTTGGTAAATCTGATGGTTTTGCCTTCATTTTAGTCGGGAGAAAAAGAAAAATTTGCTAAATCCCGAAATTCGTTAAATAGAGGTTCGTTAAATCGAGGTCCGACTGTATATGCTTGTTTGTTTCTAATGTGTGTGTGTGTGTGTGTTTCGGCTCTTCACCATTTGCATAACCAGTGCATTCCCGGAAAGGGGTGCATTAGGGTGATTCAAAAAAAAAAAAAGTTTTTTCAACTAGAATACAGGACACCCCCTAATTTTTTTTAGACTTACTAACAGTATTATGTTGTAAAAGTTCTAGCTTCTTACTCAAATTTTAAGACAGTGCTCAATGACCTCTCAATTTAACATTAGTCATAGCATAAAAAATGTCACAAATTTAGAAACATTTCATTTCCCCAGCTGTTTTTTTTTTGTAAATTATTATTTTATTGCAATGTATATGCATATTACTCGTGTATATTATAATATGTAGCATTGTTTTTTCAGTTCAATGTACTTTTTTACCCCCCCCCCTCCTCGTACCGATGAAGTTTGGGGGGGGGGGGGTTGAGCACCCTCTTTCAGTTGAAATAGCAAGCTAAAATTCTTCCAGTATATTGCTATCCACAAGTCTAAAAATATTGAGGGGTGTCCTAGTATCTAGAAGAAACTTTTTTTTACATGTATTTTTGAACCACCCTATCCGTACTTTCATGCCACGTCATCATCGGCGAATCACTGAGAACTTTGAAGCCCAGTTTCCCACCAGGTGAAGGCATATGGGCTCTTGCTATGCTAAACTGCTCAGCCAAACAGTTACTCAAGGGATTTTTAACGTGCCTCATAACCATGATGACTGACGACTTTCCTTATCTTGAAAAGTCCACCGATTGTTGCCATGTTTGAGCCCGACACCTTGGGTGTAAGAAGCCAACGCCTAACTTCTACGCCACAAACTGACTAGGGGCTCTCTGCGGCCCTGCTTACATCCCTATGCTTCTCACTACCTCATATGATGGTTTTGACCTATGAGTAGGCTTGCCAGATTTCTGAAATTTTCAACCGGGACACCGGATGAGAAACCTCCCCCACAGTGTTACGGGTATTCAAAAGGGTTCACACCCGTGGCTGGTTTTAAGAGTATTTTAGAGGGTAGTTCGTTCTCAATGCTATGAATAACTATTTGCTAAAGTGTGAGCCAAAACCAGGAGTAATAATGCATGACCCAAGCAGATAAGTTTAAACATTTTATTTCTTACATGTTAATATTTTCAAGTTTTTGAAGTAAGTAGAAACTATTGAATGGAGGAAAAAAAAGAACAATATTTACATGTATATTCAGTAAATTACCGCCCAGTAGCCAGGACTAAAGCAGAAATACATGAAATACACCGCCAACTCAGTCATTACCAGCCGAGGACTGCAGTTTCGTGCTTATTAGCACTCATCAGCCCGGCATAGGAAAGTGACAGAGCTGGAGATGGAAAACCTCTTAAGGAAGCCAAGAGGGCCAAACAAACTGGTAGCTAATATAGAATTAGCACAGACCAGACGAGTGACCGAAGCAATGGTTCGGTTCCAACTCGAAGATTGAAGGTAAGGCATGGTATACCATGCCTTGCCTTCAATTCTATATTAGCTACCAGTTTGTTTGGTACTCTTGGCTTCCTTAAGAGGTTTTCCATCTCCAGCTCTGTCACTTTCCTATGCCGGGCTGATGAGTGCTAATAAGCACGAAACTGCAGTCCTCGACTGGAAATGATTGAGCGGGCGGTGTATTTCATGTACTATTTGCATGTACTTTCATTGGCTATAACTCTTTTGTTTTTAATATTGTTGTAAAAACCTTCTCAAGTTAATTCGATATTAATGTTACAAATGACAAAGTAACTATCCGAATTCATAAATGATCCTTCACATTTAAATACTTTTGTACTTTTTTGGTCATCTATAATCAAATTTATCACTCTCCAGGACGTGAAGTAAACCGGCCGAGACACCGGAATTTCGTATGAAAACCGGGACGTCTAGCAAGCCTAGGGGCCATTCATTAATTACGTAAGGATGATTTCGGCAATTTTTGACACCCCCTCCCCCCATGTAAGGGTAAGTAAGATTTTTCAAACCCCTCCCCCCTATCTTACGTAAGATTCCATTTCTTTTTCCAAAATAATAAATAACGCATCTGAGATCACCTGAACAGTGGCGTATCTAGGGAGGGGCGGAGGGGGCGGTCCGCCCCGAGCGGCACTTTTGGGGGGGGGGCGGCAATTTCACACTTTTGATGCGAAAAAAATTAACGCGTTTCCCCAATTAGTAAATCATGTTTTTGATTTTTTTTTTTTTTTTTTGAGTCAAAAAAAAAAGATTTTTTGCGTCTAAGGTTGTGGTACGACTTTGACAATAAAATTACTCAAATACACAAAGCACGTGTTGGTTTTGTGGACATCTCAGGATTATATTGTTTGTTTTTTCTCTTCCTGCGTCTGAAGCTACAGACTGAGGGCGGTGTCACATTTTTCGGGAAGGGCAACCGGAAGAGTCTTCCTATCCCTTAACGTCACCAAACAGCCCAAAAGTGCAGTTTTAAGAAACATTTCCAAAGGATAACTCCCACCCCATATCTTAACATCTAATCTTTTAGCCTAATATTGAGTTTTTAAAATTTCAATACTAACAAATTCCCGAGGGCGGTCAAGCCTTGACCCTTCCTTTAACGTGGTTAAAGATAGTCTAATATTTGTATTAAGGACATCAACTTCGTATTTTAAAATCCCTATTGCATCCAATGTCCCCAAAAATAGCTTAACGTTGGGTTTTTGAAACTGAAATTTCAGAAAAATTTTAAGGTTGGGACCCCAAATGTGCACGAACCTAACGTCATCACAGTTGGCTCCAAATTTCGTTTTTAGAAATTTCTAAGGGAAGCCTTCTTTTCTCAGGGATGAAGAGCTTAAAATAAGCCACTGTTTCGAAAAAGATTTCGAGTGGGAAATCCCCCTCCGAACTCTCTCTCTCATGACGTTGTCCGTCTAACAACGGCTAAAGTTGCGTTTTTAGGACGTCATGTTCAAAACGTTTCGTAGGGAGACAGGAAAACCATCTGACTTCCCAAAATTTTTGGAAATAGTCAGAAATTTATGCCGTGAAAGGTAGCTTACAATTCCGTTTTTGAAACTTCGGCATCGGAAAATTTCTCTAGAGATCGCGTATACGTTCCCCATTCTCCTTAACGTCATCAAAGATAAACTAAAATTGATTTCAAATTTGAAAATATTTAGGAATTAAAATCCAGACTTTGTTGGAGTTAGGGGAGACCCTTACGCCACTAGATACAGCCTACATTTACGTGCTTTTCAGTTTAGTTGAAAAGCTTTCCGGACAGCGCCGCTGAACCTTCCCCAATGTCTTCACGTATCCAAAGATAGCCTAAAATTGCTTTTTTAAGACTTCAATTTCGGAAAATTTCCTTGCGAACTCCCAATACTCCTAACGTCACCAAAGAAAGTACAAAACTGATTTAAAAAAAAAAATCTGGAGGGAGCTCAAAGCCTCTTTTCTATAAACCGTTACCAAAAATTGCTTAAATTAGCAATTTTGACTTCACTTTTAGAGCTTTTGGTGGAGTTCTGAATTCTTTTTTTTTCTTCTGCAAGAAAAATAAGAAGGAAAAAAAATATTTTTTTCCTTCTTAAAATCTTTTAAAAACACTTTTGACTTTTAATGTATGAACTATTTCCTATCAAAAGAGCGGCAAATTGAGGAACCGCCCCGGGCGGCAGAAAGCATAGCTACGCCACTGCACCTGAATCAATATTAAATTCACTATTATTAATGTTTTTCAAAACCTTTTTGTGCAAAGAAATATTTGCTAAAAGGAATCTAGACTGAATGTTTTTTCGACAAATAATTTTTGTATATGATGCGATACTAATTAAGAATAAGACACGCTATACACATTCCTTTATTATATTTTACATTATTCATTCTTTGAAAAACAAGTAAAAAACAGCTCATCCTAATACGTTTTTTTACCTCCCAGAAGCAAATGAAATATGATCCCTGCCAAATTACTTGACCGCGCAATTTCTATTATAAAATATCGACATCGAAAATATTACGTAAGAATGGGTCTGACCTTTCCCTCCTCCTTGAGTAAGGATATGTAGATTTTTCCAACCCCCTCCCCCTCGAGACCCTTACGTAATTAATGAATGGCCCCCTGCCTATGAGCAAAGTGAATAAATTAATCTATTATTGATTTTAAACATATTACGAATTCATGATCAATATGTATGTATTTTAGTTTCCTATAGCAGCGAACATTTCCTGACCACCATCTTGGATATCACATCGCTCAGTGAACAGCACTCAGGACAGTACACTTGTGGTGGACAATATTTGAATCCTACGTTCTTAAATGTACGTGTTGTAGGTAAGACCGTTTTCCCTTTTTTTTTAAATCATAGGTGACAATGTATTGACACCATTTTTCTGTAACATTTTCCAAGCTTGAAAGTTGAAATAGCTTACAATTTTCTTCAAAGTTTATCGTATACAGAGAAATGCCAAAATAAATACCAAGTATAGTACATGCTAATAGGCATGTACTATATGTAAATAACAGAAGCATAAAATCTACCAGACTAAGTAATGTGATCATCATCACTATATCAGACGACAAGTTTTTTTATTTTTTATTTCTGCAAGGTTTTTATAGATCAGGCACTTCTGCTACAATGGCAGGATATTTTTTTTACCTGCGCCACTCATATTTCAGTAGTGTACTATTATATATGCACTTGAGTTGTTACTATTACATATGTTTAGTTCCTGTAAAGAAACTAAAGAGAAACTCTTAAAGTATTCCTTAGTTATCCAAAATTGAGAAATAATAGGGTAAAAGCTTGGAATATGGGGTTCTTTTTGTCTTTTGTCACCTACATGCTTAAGAAAAAGTAATACAATTTAGAGAAAAATTTGTTCAGGGTTCTGGAATTAAGATCATATGAATTTAAAAGTGTAAAACAAAAATTTTAGCTACGAATTTAAATTTTCAAAAAAAAAATCAGAAATGATCTATTTATACTAAAACCATGAATCGTGGAATAAAGTAGCAACACGTCCGCCATGTTGGGGCAAAACGATGTTTTCTTCCAACGTCTGCTATGGTGAAGTAGCATGTTTTGTTTCTTGATTGTGGTTTCTTATTAATTCTGTGTTAATCTACAAACTGAAGAAGAAAAAATACTTAGCTTCAAATTGCGTATTTTACTCGATATCGTGCTCCATCACATTTTGCGCGCTTTTCTAATCTGATTTTCAATTTTAATCACATATATTAATTATTCTTGAAATTGAGTAAATATTGAAAAAAAAAAAATGCGTACTTAATTTTAACACAGAAGCAGTTTTTGCTAGTAAAGTTTTAATTTTCAACGTATTAGAGCGATCCAATCCGATTACTAAAGCAATATAAAACGAGCTGATGTGTCATTTCACATCACATCACAGGATTTCCTTTTGCGCCAATTTAATGATAATAGCGCCTTGGAGTAAACAAGGAAACATTTAATATTTTCACCCCCAGTTTCTTGCGAACCGAAGCAAAAAAAACGTTTTACACAGATTTATTTCCCCATTATTGGCAATTTTAAATGTGATTCATTGGTTAACTCTTTAAATATCACCAACATTGGCCGAATTAAAATCATATTTAAAAAATAAAAAATAAAATAAATGGAAAAACATTTGGCGATTTTTTTAAAAGTTGGTGACAAAACTTGGCGGCCATAAGTTTGAAGAGATATCGCCAAGAGTTTGACAAATTATAACACCACTTGAGTTAGCATTGAAATTAACAATGATTTCCCCACAAAAGGGGCAAAAGACCCTCTTAGGAACATCCGAATGCAACCAAAAGGAGAAGTGCACAACTAGACCCCACTAGGAGTCTACGTACCAAATTTCAACTTTCTAGGACATACCGTTTTTGAGTTATGCGAGATACATACGTACATACGGACGTCACGAAAAAACTCGTTGTAATTAACTCCGGGATCGTCAAAATGGGTATTTCGAGTGTATGTACGTTCCTAGGCATATATCCACATGTGGTCGGTTCGGAAAAAAAACTCAACATTCATTCGGGGGTTAACAAAGTGGAAATTTAAGCCGATTTTTGAGTGAAATTTTTTTCATGAATACAATACTTCCTTTTTTGTAAAAGGAAGTAAAAAATCGGAGCTTTAAAGCAAGCAAACCTGATGAATTCCAGCGGTAACGAAAGGGCAGTTTTACAAAAAAATCGATACATTTCTGTCTGTGAGCATATCAAAATACACATTTTTCCAAAAACTGATGCTTAGACTTTTATACACATCACAGTAAGTTGCTAAAAAAGCCAAAGCCAAGAATGTTTTGTTAGTAATTTTTTTTTTCAATCAAATTTAAAAAAACGGTAACGGAAGAACATTTTTGCGACATGATTTTTACACTATCATGCTCTCCCCAAAAGTTCAGCCAAACTATAAAAGGGAAAATTCTGTAAAATTTCGGGCACATACAATGTGTTCAATCATTACAATTTCACCTTTAGTTTCTAAAAATAATTATTTTGAGCATTTGAATTACGCATTTGTTAAGGGTAACGGAAGGACAAGAAGTCCAAAATAATTAAACACTTGGTAAATTTCAACTTACAAACATTTATTCAGCTAATACAGCAGTATGAAACAATATCTAATGCCTGAGCCAACTGTTGCAATTCTGAATTCTTTAAATACTCAATAATTTTATCATAATTCATAGAACATTTATATTCTTTCTCAGCAAACACTAAGATCATTCCCACATTATTACGCATTTTCAAACAAGATACTTCTATTTCTTCTTCTTCTATATGAAGTACTTGTGCAACATTGCTCTTTGTTAATTTCTTTCCCTTCCATTCAACTAGCAAAACTTGTCCGAACGTTAATAAATACATTGGCATTTTGATTTGGTGTTTTTGATCAGCTGTATCTTCATTTTCAACAGTATTTATTGACTCTCAAAGTCAGTCTGTTGACTTTGGAGTGAAATCTCCTTCAATTTGTTGAAGTACTTACTATATTCAATAACATAACTTGTTACAGGATTCAAAAAGCGCATATTTTGTGTGTCAGGATGAGAATGGATGTTTTTGGATCCTTTTTTCTCCATCTTTTTGAAAGTTGATCTATGAATTTACCGATCTCTTCGCAGTACGTTTAACGGTTAAATCAATGCTCTCAACAGTCTTTTCCTGTGACTTGTGGCAACAAATCTGAAAGCAGTTTCAATATTGTATTGTTCCAAAACAAATTTAAACAAATGTTTCTGCATGAATTGACTTGTCATATAACAAACATATCATACCAAAATGATTTTCACATGCTTAGAAGTTTTTAAGTGTAGTTTTCATGATTTCCATCACATGCAATAGAAGAAATAAAATCACGAAACAGTTTTTAATAATTTTAAACTAAAGTTAAATTTTTAAATAAAAGCCCTCAATTTTCATACATATATTACTTATATATGTTTTAAATGTGACTAGGGTAAACTGACCAGTGAAGGAACACTGAAGCACAATTTCATTTTTAAAAAATCCTAGTAACTGTAAGTACTATACTGTTCAGATCGTGATAGCTAAAACATTTTAATTGATCGATGTTGATATCTAAAAAAAATTGCGAGCACTTAAATAGTACCGCTTCCGACTCTTTTAGGTGTTTACAGAAAAATGATGCAATGACCCAGTGAATGAACACGATAAATTTTGATTTAAAAACAATTAAGTACCTTTGAGATATATCTATCCATCCACCTAGCTCTATCTATCTACGTTATCTCAATCTATCTATCTATCAATATATCTATTCATCAATCCTATCTATATATCTGCCTATCTATCTTTCTGTATCTCTATCCATCTATCTATATCACGGTCTGTCCATTTATCTGTATCTCTATTCGCTATCCATCTATCTTTTTATCTGTATATCTACCTATCTACATACCTATTTATCTATCTATATATCTATCTATATCTTTATCTATCTCCCTGTCAATCTATCCATCGATCTATCTTCTTATCTGTATTCTAATCTATCTATCTTTTATCTATTTACTTATTTACCAGTACCTATATATCAATATATCCATCTGTCTGCCTGTCTATCTACTTATCCATCTACCTATCTATCTATCTACTTATATATATCTATCTACGTTTCTATTTACCCATCTATATATCTCAATCTACCTATTTATCCATCTCTGTACATCCATCTATATCACTATCTGTCTACCAGTCTACCTACTTACTTATCTATCTATATACTAATATATCAACCTGACCTACCTATCTATATCCGTCTATCTATATATCTCTCTATCAGTCTATCTACCAATCTATCTACTTATTTATATATCTATATCTCTATCTGCCTATCTTCCTATCTATCTGTCTATTTATCTATTTTTCGATCTACATACCTATTTGTATCTTTATATCTATCTGTCTACCCATCTATATCTATCTGTCTACCTATTTATCTCTCTCTTCATCTATCTACATCGATATCTGTCTGTCTATCTATATGTCTAACAATCTATTTATCTACCAATCTATCAACCAAATATATATATCCGTCCATCTCTCTATCAGTCTATCTACAAATCTACATGCCTATTTATCTATCCAATCTATATCTCTATCTGTCTATCTACACATATATTTATGTCTACCTATCTATATATCTATATCTCTATCTGTGTATATCCTTATATATCTAGCTATCTATCTTCCTATCTGTCTATTTATCTATTTATCGATCTACCTACTTATCGGTATTTATCTATTTATTTATCTATCTTTCTATCTGTATGTTTCTATCTATCAATTTATGTACCTATATATCTATCTACAAATCTATATACGTATCTATTTATCTGTTTACCTACCTATATACCTATCTATCTAGTTAGCTACTTATTTATCTATCGATACGCCCTTCTCGCTATCTATCTGTCAATCTACCTATTTAAATATCTATCAATCTACATATCTATATATATCTATCTATATACCTGCATATCTATTTACTAATCTCTTTATCTACCTATGTATATATCTGTAGGTAGTTAAGTAACTAGATAGATGAATAAGTAGGTAGAGAGATATTTAGGTAATTAGGTACATATAGATACAAAGATATAGATAGATATATAGGTAGGTAAATAGAAAGATAGAGATATAATAGATAAACAGGGAGGTAGATAAATAGATAGGTAGATAGATGTACAGGTAGATAGGTAGATATTTAGATAGATGTACAGGTAGCTAGGTACATATTTAGATAGATATTTAGGTAGAGATAGATATGTAGGTAAGTATACTAGTAAATAAATAGATAGGTAGATATACTTGTAGATATGTAGAAAGATATGTATGCAGACAGATGGAAAAATAGATAAAGAGATAGGTAGAGGTAGATAGATACATAGGTAGATACAGAGATAGATAAAAATATAAATAGGTAGAGGTAGGTAGATGCATAGAGATATAGATAGATAAAAATAGATAGGTAGGTAGATAGACAGAAATATATAGGTAGCTAGGCATATCGATAGAGATATAGATAGATAGATAAATAAATAAAAAAATTGTGTAATGCAATATAATATGATATGAAATAATTAAAGAAAACGAAAAAAAAATCAATAGTATGCTAAAAAATGTATTGTTTGGAAAGAAAAAAAGTAATGAAATAAATAAATATCAAATGAAATAGAAAAATAAATAAACACATAAAGCTATCTGCCTTACAAAAAAGTACGAAAATGAAAATATATCAAAGAAATTTCAAATTTATTTTTAAATCAAAAGAAATTTTGTACGCAAAAAATTTTTTTCGTACGCATTGGCTGAACACTCCTCTGCCTGAAAATTTACGCATTCTGCATTGACTGAAACAATTTAAATCCATAGCCTAAATATGTATACTTAATTAACCTTTCGTAGAGTTAAAAAATAAAATTTATAAATACAATTAATATTTATCAAAATAGTTGCATGCGCGAAACCAGCCTTATAATTTTGTAAGAGAAAAAAAGTGATTCACGGCAGTAAAAATTCTATATTTTTTCAGGAAAAAAATACTTGATGAAAGCAACCAGTTAGGAGTCAGACAGCTTAGAATATCAATAAAAAAAAGCTTTTTGTAGTGAACTTATTTGAAAAGAAAAATTTGGAAGCTTATTTTTTAAAATATATTACGAGTTTGTTCATTCACTGGGAAGTGTTCAGCCACTGGTCGGTTTACCCTACTAACTTTATGCAATAGTTTGTTTTGTACTAGCATTCTAAAAGTTTAGCCTGCACCAGCTTATAGTTAAATGTCCTTCCATTACCACATTTTTTTGTCCTTTCGTTACCATTAAAAACCATACAAATTATACCTATGTTAAAATTCTAACTATGCCTCCTTGACAAGGAACATAATTCTGCTTTGCATAAAAAAAAAACATTAGTTTCTATACCCAATAGGTACTTGGTGAACTAACTGAGATGTAGTATTTTAGTAACGGAAGGACATCAAATAGATACCTTAGTAATGGACCTATTTCATAGTTGAAAAAATAAAAGAGTACCAAAAAGTTTAACTAGACATTCAAAAGATAAAAGTTAACCTAAATATTATATGCTGATAACAAGTTTATTGAAGTTACAGTATGTAACAAAAGAGATTTTTTGCTCTGTAGAAACGCAAAGAGAAAATTTGATTTTACACTTGATTTTTTAAAATTCATCAAACTATTCGGGAAAAACAAGTTAAGATTTAAGAAACTCATTTATTTCTGAAGAGAATGGTATACGGCAAGTGACAGAAAATTATTTTTTTTTTAAATTCAAGTGTCATGTCTCCTTTTTCCTGGAATTCACCAGGCCTATAACCTACACAATGGGGTCGTTTCCAAAATTTTAAAAGTATTTTTTTCTGAAAGAGCATGCTTAAGAACATAGAATCTGACCATTTTTTAAATAATTTCTTTAAGTTTAATGTTTTTGAAAAATTACTTAAATCGGTGCTCTTTCATCGTTTAACGCTTCTGCCGATGACATCACAAATGCTGAAGTGCCACTTAGTGTTGTCATTCACGGTCCAAAATATTTAATTCGCATCTTTACTCATGTGTATTGGCAACGACATGGGCGATAGCAAGCGTAGAGCGCAATATTTAATTCGCTTCTTAATTATCACAACGCGGAAACGCGGTACAAAGTTGCGCCATAGTGCATCATTTGTGACGTCATCAAGACCACGCCTTGTTTAAAGAATCGGACATTAAAAAATAACTGTTGGGAAAATGAAAGTACTTTCTGAGTCCATGTTATTTTTTTGCTTATTCTATCAATTTCAGTGACAAAAAGTACTACTTTTGGCTGAAGGAAACAACCCCATTGCAAATCAAGCAACAGTTTCTGGTCACAACACAAAGCATCAATCCTTCAATGCACTAGTTCCGATATTCTCCGTAGATGTCGAAAACAAATAAATGAATAAATAAAAAATACAGAGGTACCCTAAATTTGGAAGCCCCGACACATGACTGCAGTTTCTTATGAAGCCAAATTTTCATAAAAAATATGAATCAACACTTTATCATAAGGGGCAGGTAAAAGGCAGAATCTGTAAAATGACCACTTTTTGGCATTTTGTCATTTATTTTTCGTTAGCTTCATTGCACGAACTTGGTTATTTGGTTTCTGCTGAAAAAAAAGCGCGAAAAAAACGTCAAATTCCAACATTTTCTTATTGTTTGAATGGAATCCAAAACGGGTTTCTTCAAATAACTCTAAAACTCATTTCTGCAGAACCTACCGTTTACCTGCTCACGGCAGAATGAGGTTGTTTCCAAAATTTTAAAAGTTTTTTTTTTTTTTTTTTTTTTGAAAGAACATGCTTAAAAACATACGATCTGACCATTTTTTAAATAATTTGACTAAGTTTAATATTTTTAAAAAATTACTTAAATCGGTGCGCTTTTATTATTCATGTTTCTACCCGATGCATCACAAATGATGAAATGCCATTCAGTGTTGCCATTCACGGTCCAAAATATTTAATTCGCATCTTTACTCACGTGTATTGGCAACGATATGCGTTGATAGCAAGCGTAGAGCGCAATTTAAATTCGCTTGCTGATTATCATAACGTGGAACCGTGGTAGAAAGATGCGCTAAAATGCGTCATTTGTGACGTCATCAAGACCACGCCTTGTTTGAAAAATCGGACATTTAAAAAAAATAACTAAAAACAACTGTTGGGAAAAATGAAAATATTTTCTTGGTCTATGTTTTTTTTTTTTTTTTTTTGCTTATTCTATCAATTTCAGTGACTAAAAGTACTACTTTTGACTGAAGGAAACAACCCCATTGTATTTAAAAGTATAGTTGAATAAGCAAATTATTTTGCAAAAATGATATTTTTAGAAGTTAATTTTTCTCCTGTAGAATCGAAAGAGAGTTGCCCGTTGTTTTCAAGAAGTGGAAAATATTTCGTTCATTATGAGGAAGACAGAGCCTCTTTTCATTGCAGAAAAGATAATCAAAAGCTGAGAGGAGCAAGCGTTTTACTGTGCGATTCGAATGGCCACTGGTCTGCCGAGCCACCTGATTGCATAGGTATTTCTTTAACTATTTTTAAGAAATTCATTTGTTGGTATTCTGTTGTCATGCTTTTGTTAGTATTCTGTTGTCATGCTTTCTTTTTACTAGATGAGCAAATATAATAATTAACCTGTTTATTGAAAATATTTGAAACCATGAGACTTAGTAGATTTTCCATAATTTTTTTAAAACTTGTTTCTAAATTTTATGAAGAATTTTTAAATTTTAGACGAAACGTAATTCTTTTCCCTTTTTTTATTTCGGTATTGAACATTTAGATAAATTATGTAACGTTTTTAAATATACTTTGGAAGTAGCACTGCATTGTTACAGTTAATAACAATAAACATTTATTCGCGATTAAAAATTTTATTAAATCTCTTAAAGAATCAATGATATTCAAATAAAAATTTTTTATATAGAAATTATTTAATTGTAATTCCTTTTTAAACTAATGCTCTTGACGTTGACTTCATTTTAAACTCAAAACTATTGTCTTTCTAAATTTCATATTAAAAGTTAGATGTTCTTTATTTAAACCTGGTTGCAAGAATGTAATTTAGTACTTGATGGCAAATTCTTTACTATGTCATGCAGTTTGGATAGCGCAAACCCTTATAGCTTTGTTTGTAGAGTAATTTATTTGCAATATTTTTAGGCTAAATTCTTCCAAAGAGTAAAGTTTCAATTCAATATAAGTTTTGTAGATGACTATTTTGTTTCTTCAACCATAACCAGTCAAATGATGGTCTTTTACCACTTACACAAGTTCCATTCATCTATCTTCACTTTTATCACAACCTGAATTTACCCTCTGAGGGGAAAAGGAGAGTTGTCACAGCGGTCCTTAACAGAATATGAAATACCACGTTACGATTGGCAATATATTAACACCCAAAACTACGGAAGGTTGACTCCCATAACCTCCAAAGCCATTTGCTTTGACACATTTTCTTAACCAAGAATGAGTAACAAATAACTTCGAGGTACGAGCTTTAATTAAACTCTACATGGCGTACTTTTATACTAGGTTACAAACCCATAAGACTTAAGCAATTTGTCTAATTATGTCCATTTTATGTCTTTACATCTCCGATTCATACCTATGTGTTCAAGTATAATGATGTAGCAGATGGACTGGATAAGAAGGACTTATCCCTGCCGCAATGTCCTGCTGAACCTTTGTCATTCCGTGAAAATTTCTCCGAAAATAAGGCACTTATTAACATTTCCTGGAAACATATGCCATTCCATCCTTGGCATCGTGCCTCTGGCAGAGCTGTGGACTTTGGAGGGGACCGGCAGGACCAGACAGCTTTGCATCGGTTGGCTTCTGATCACTTTAGGTCTCTAAAATACTGTTGTTGTTGCTTATCCTGCAAGATCCACTATCCTGTTGACTGTAAGGAAGTCGACGAACAAAATGGGATTGCTAAAGAGATCCTCCCTAGAGAGTCCCATGCTATTTAAAATGTGAATTGGAAAAGCCTGATGGCTTAGGCACTTGGTGCAGGTGGCGAAAGATTTTTTGCCCTCGTTGAAAGTGAGGCACTTGATGTGACCTCTAGCAAGTCTTGAGAGAGCAGTCCGGGTACGTCTGTTACCCGGGAATCCAAGGGACAAATCCGGTTTTGATCCCTTGTACCAATCATGGGGGAGGGAGGGGGGTGTTTTCTACTCCTCCAAGATTTTTGATTTTTCTCGGGAGTATAGCTCCATAAAAGTAAGTATGAATGATGGAGTTGTTGGAATCCTGCAACCCTTCTTAGCAAGATTATCGGCCATTTCGTTCAGGTGGATGTTCACATGTGAGGGTATCCATTGCACATGAACATGAGCTTCAATTTAAGTAGGATTAATTTGATGGTCTTGTCGCCAACAAGAAGCCAATTAGTAAGTTGGTGGAGAGAATTACGACTGTCAGACAAGATCCATAATTCGCCGTAATTCTCCTTAGAAAGAATAGCTTCTAGTCCAAGGTCTGTTGCAATCAATTCACTTCTGAAGACGGAGCAGTGATCGGGATTACGATGAGAAAGAGTCAAGTTGGCATGAGGAGTCTGTATATATATGCCCCCTAACTGCAAGGTTATTAGTTTAACTACCATCAGAAAAAATTTTAATGGCATTGTTTGGAATGTGGTTCAGGTTTTCCTAAGGTCAGTTGTCTAAGATGTTCTGGGATGTAGTCTTTCTTTTTAACATCGAGAATACTACCAGGGTACTTAAGGTTTTCTCGAGATGCACGACGTACAATGAAAGTGAGGCCATTGCGGAGCACCTGCTGTGTTGTGTTGCTTTGTCGCATGAGGACATACTGGATAGACCTGGTCTGGTGTTGGAGAGATTGAGAGCGAATGGACTCGTGAACCTGATCTGATTTCAGATCAGTAAGGATTAGCTAGAAGAAGAAGATACCTATGTGTTCCACGTTTAATCATGAAAGACTAGGGTACAGTGTAAGCTACCATTCTTTATTTTATAGATTTTTGCCGGTTTAAATGTTTCCCATCTTAACCCGTAGATTGTAGAAGATTACTTATACACACTTTGTCAATTTACGAAAGACACAATCATGATAGATGGTTTTAGGTAAACATAACAGATTTAGGTAAAAGCCAATGGTTTATTAAGAAAGTAAAAAAAATCGTCAGTATCAGTGCCCAGTTTTGATAACTTTAAATTAGAAGAGCTCACTGTTTCAGCCAAACACCAGGCTTCTGACATAATATAATGTGATCAAATAAAGTAAGAAAATGCGAAAATTATGAGATGAATATTTATTGGGACTCTAGAAAACTGAAACTCAAATTTCAGCAACATCAGGTATCAAAATGTTGAATGACAAGTTATTTAAAATAAAAAAAAGGCTTTCAACGAGACTGGTTGGGCGTGGTAGGGGGGGGGGGGGGAATTGAAATTTAAAGAAAAAGAGAACTTTGGTACTTTATTTCTTTCTTTCGTTCTCTCTATCTCTTTTATTTTTTTTACAAAGAAAAGCTTTTAAAATTATTCTCGAAAAAAAAAATAAAAGAAAACGCGAGGAAGCCGAAATGAGGATGAAGAACATATAGTTTTCCTGTGGTAGTTGTGTACTAGTCGTGTTAGTGTAAAATTTGTTCATCAACGTCTTAGTGTTGAATGTCTTATTCAAGGATCTTATCAATGTCTACTGTGTAACCACTGCATCAATGAGATGGAAAAGCAAATATTCGATTTACAGGCGGAAATGGACGCATCTATTAGCTTTCAGGGATGTCAGCTTTTGCAGATGTGTGTTAGCCTCTAAATTAAGCTCAGTCGCATTGAAATGACTGAAACAAGAGCATCACATTTTTCCTTTTACCCTCATTCAGATAGACTAGTCTTGGCTTGCTGCTTGCCAATAAATTTCTATATTTTCTTTCCTATTTAAAAGTATTTTTTCAAGCAGCTTTTCATTCTCTATTCTGTACCTCAAAGCCAGAGCAAAGTAAGTCACATTATATTGCTACTTTTCATGAAAGCAAAAAATTAAAATTTCGTCTGGTGCATACAAAAGATGGGACTCGTGCTCTTTTTTGCTGGTAAATAACTATAAAAGGATTTTTTTCCATAGAATTACGTTGTGTTGACTGTATGCGAAACAAGATTCTACGTAGTAATATGAAAATGGCGATTTTTGGAATTATGTACGTTAGTCTGGCTCTGAGGTACAGTATTATGAGAGTAAGCATTGGTGGAGTTTGAACTTCAGCTGTAAAATTCCGTTAGAAGACTTTTGGAGTTTTAAAGAGGAAAGTTACCATTGATGATTCATTAAAGATAAACTTTCTAAATTATTTTTAAAAAACAAATTACGAACTGTTCATTTTCTGGGAATGGAGGGGGGATGTTCCTTCAGTGGTTAGTACACCCTGCATTGAGGGCGCCCATATAGGGGGCAAGGGGGAGGCTCAAACCCTCCCCCTTTGAAATTAGAACTTCCTTGCTTTTAGTACTTTTTTCATTGCAAAAATGTAAAAACATTTCTTCTCTAGCAATAAACGAATAAGTTATTAAAAATGTCAAATTTTAATAACTCTAATCTGTACTGAAAACGGTTTCTGTGGGGAAAATATCCTGCTAAACCACGGTGAAAATATCTGAGCCCCCCCCCCCTTAAAATTTTGCATATGAACGCCCTTGCCCTGCATCACTTCGTTTTTTCTCATTTCAGATTTGGAGTGTCCAGATTTGATTGAAGGAGGCAATCTGACTGTCTTCTTAACGGCCGGTAAGAAAGTAGGAAGCAAGGCTACTTTCCACTGTGTGTCGCCTCAGCAGCTGAAAGGGAATGCGATCCTTGAATGCCTGAGAAATGGAACATGGTCTGCTGAAGCCCCAACATGCGTTCGTAGGTGGCCAAACTTTTGACTCTATAAAAATTTTTAAGGGGTCTAAGGACCTTTAATCTTCAGAATTTTTGATTTTCTGGAAAAAATATATGTTATGCATAATTTTATTCTGAACAATTTGATACCTTATTTATTACCATACGCCAAACACTTTTCGAGTTATTGTAAAAATTCGTAAACTTTCCCCGTAGAGATTTATGTTAACAGCAGCTGTTTAAGCCTCTTTTTCTCAGGTGTCGATTTCTCCGGTTTTCTCGTTTTGCGCGCATGATATTTCAGAAAGTTTGTTATATATTACCGTAAAACTTTTCATGCATGTTTGTCTGATACATCTTAACGATCTGAACCTAAATTTCAACTAAAAATTTAAAGTTATTATTTAAAAATAAATATTTTTTACCCAAAATTTTGGAAGTTTTCGATATTAACTTACAAAATTTCAAAAAAATAAATAAATAATTTTAAAAAAATAAATAAATTTAGGTTCAGGTCATAAATATAAACCAGATAGACATACATTAAAAGTTTTACGGATATATATAAGAAACTTTCTGAGATATCCTGCGCGCAAAACGAGAAAACCGAAGAAACCGGCACCTGAGAAAAAGAGGCTTAAACAGCTACTGTTAACATAAATCTCTATGGGGAAAGTTTAGGCATTTTTACAATAACTCGAAAAGTTTTTGGCGTACAGTAATAAATAAGGTATCAAATTGTTCAGAATTAAACTGTGCATAGCATATATTTTTTCCAGAGAATCGAAAATTTTGAAGTTTAAAGGTCCTTAGACCCCTTATATCGCACCTCGGCAGGGAAAGTGACACAACCAACCAAGAAAACGGCTTTGAAGAAAATCGAAGTATCACGCAATAGCTGTTTTAAGTGATTGAGTCTCGAATATTACAATATGACCTACAGGTTATGATGTGATGTTCACTGTTTACTAGGGTGGTTCTATTTTTTTAGACTTACTAATAGAATAATGCTGTAAAACTTTCAGCTTCTTACTCAAATTTTAAGAGGGTGCTCAATGACCCCTTCATTTAACGTTAGCCGTTGCATAGAAAATGCCACAAATTTAGAAACATTTAATTTACCCAGCTGTTTTTGTAAATAATTATTTTATTGCAATGTATATGCATATTACTCGTAAAAATTATAATATGTAGCATTGGATTTTCAGTTCAATGTATTTTTTTAATACCCCTCCCTATACTGATGAAGTTTAAGGGGTAGCGGTTGAGCACTCTCTTTAAATTGAAACGAAGCTAAACTACTTTTAGTATATTACTATCCACAAGTCTAAAAATATTGAGTGGTGTCCTGTTATCTAGTATATTTTTTTTTTACATTATTTTGAACCACCTTAGTGGTTACACTCTAAAAACAACAATTTCAAAAATGACGAAAAAGTACTCAAATTTTAAAATATCGCCGAGTCAAATTGGCTCCGACTATGTGGTACGTATTCAAATTTGAAATATTCTAACGCTTATCAAGTACTCAATCCAACATAAGATCATTTTTGAGGTGTTTGTGCTCATTTTTGAATATGTAAAAATTTTCAAATTGAGTATTAACCGAGTTATGTATGTACTCCGTTTTGAGTATGAAATGATTCAGCGTACTGTTAGAAAACTCGTACTCATATTTGAAATATAAAAGGTTTCAAGAAAATTTAAAACATGAATGTACTCATTTTTGAAACTTCATTTTTCTCAGTGTAGTTTTTGCTGTCTAAGTGAATAATGCATGCTTTAAGCTCGAAAATTTTTCTTTTCAATCATGTGTCATTATTGATACATCGTTTCTACGCCGCCGCGCACCAGTCATGTAAGCTAACTTTGTGAGAGTTTTACGGCGAGAAAGAGAATTAAATTTAAATCAATAGTTGGTCGTTTTCCCAAAATTTTGAGTTGTGACACTTTTCTTGCCTTGGTGTGAAAAGTAGTTCGACCACACTTGTACTAATAATTTTTTTTTCTTTTTTTGACCCATTCAATGTTATCCCCGAATTGAAAGCTCTTGGGATGAAAAGCTCTCCAGCGCTACCACGGATGCACTCCGAAACAATCACCCATAACAACAATTTCGAAAAGAGTCAAGAAATTCTTTGGAAAAGTTGCAATGTTTTGATTTCTTAAGAAAATATTTTGGTTTTGAGAAAAGTTTTTCAATAACTTGCCATAACTTGTTATCGGACAACAAAACAGCCATTATTTGGGATACAGTGAAATCCTGCTACAACGAACTTCAAATGCTTGAAAAGTTTGTTCTTTGTAACGGGATTCGAGCAATGTACTGGAGATTAAATCGGTACTGAAAATTTATTTCCTTCAAACAAATACTTCATTGTATAGCAACATTCTGCGCCGACTCTTTCCGATTTCACACGGGTTCTGCCTATATTCCTTATACTTGTAGTATAATATTTTCCAGGATGATTTTGAGTTGGTAATTTTCCATTGAATTTATGAATTAATTATTATTGACGCGTTAGATAATATGTACAACATGTTATTTCAGGGTGTCTGAGACCAGGTCAGTTTTCCACTGAAATAACGAATTGGTGTTTGGCGCAATAAAGGAAATCTACAAGCAGTCACTAAAGATTACTTCAATCATTTGATATTTTCTATGCGATAAACTTACAAGGAAAAAGCTGTAAAATGTATGTACTTGTTAAGGAAATATTTCAACTATTTTAATTGTACGTAACGTACTTACTAAAATTGTAGTTTTACAGACTTTTATTTGTTCAGTATTACTGAACACAAACTGTGCTTGTAGTTACAATCATTTATTTTTTTAAAGTATACTTTCTGGGCTTGTAGGTTGAGGTCATCTCAGACAAAATGTCAGCCAAAAACATGGTAAATGTTTGTCTTCTGAAAAAGCACGAGGCGAAACGTCAGCCAGATATGGGAAACTTGTTCCCTGAAGAAGCCTGAGACATGTCAGGAGAAACAGTCAAGTTACTGGATCCAGTTCAGCCCTGTCAAAATAAAGCATTCCCCTGCATGTCAAATATTACCAAAAAATATTGTAAAAATATCATGTCGTGACGCGAGTTTCATTGTTAATGACGTCAGCGTCACTCGATCATTACCGCTATCCTCATATAAATAATAGCCCATGATCGAGTAACCCGCGTGTTTCAACAATGAAACTCGCTCCACGGTGTGATAATTTGATAACATTTTTTGGTAATATCTGACATGCAGGGAAATGCTTTATTTTGACAGAGCTGAACTGGATCCAGTAACTGGACTGTTTTACTGGTAATACTGTCATTTTTGGGTGATGAAGAAACGTAAAAATGGTCAACTATGAACGCTATCTACTGGATTTTAGGGTTCATCCACTGGAGTTGGGGTTAAAATGTCAACTATCAAAATAGCACCAGACAAGCAATGGCTTCGAAAGTAGAAGAGTAGAAGCAACTTTCCAACGTCATACCTTGACGGGAGACTTTCTAGCTACATATATATGATGATTGCTGTATTCAGTAAATTACCGCCCATTAGCCAGGGCTAAAGCAGAAATACGTGAAATACACCGCCAGCTCAGTCATTTCCAGCCGAGGAGTGCAGTTTCGTGCTTATTAGCACTCATCAGCCCGGCATAGGAAAGTGACTTTTCTCCGCACGCACCCCACCTCTTAGCCGTGGGCCTTAGGTTCCATCTCACGGGGGGTCCGCGTAGCGGGCCCCCCGCGGGACTGAGTGCGGCGGTCGATAGTCGTCTGTGCTACGGACGGGCTTGGTGCTTATTGCGCCGGGGAAGGTCACCATACTGAGCTTCCGCTCAGCTGGGTGTTTACCCCTTAATGTGTGGGTCATGCTCACCGTGAGATACGGTATATCTCCCCGTACCTCGTTAGGGCATAGGAAAGTGACTGAGCTGGAGATGGAAAACCTCTTAAGGAGGCTAAGAGTGCGTAACAAACTGGTAGCTAATATAGAATTAGCAGTCCAGACGAGTGACCGAAGCAATGGTTCGGTTCAACTGGTCTTCTAATTCTATATTAGCTACCAGTTTGTTTCACACTCTTGGCTTCCTTAAGAGGTTTTCCATCTCCAGCTCAGTCACTTTCCTATGCCGGACTGATGAGTGCTAATAAGCACAAAACTGCACTCCTCGGCTGGAAATGACTGAGCTGGCGGTGTATTTCACGTATGATGATTGCTGCTTTAGTTATTTTATTTATTTTTCTTTGTTGTTTACATGAGTATTGTTTGTATGTACCATATATTTCTTTCCAGTCCCCGTCTGTTCCGTGTATGAGTTGCAATCCTTAATGCCCGAGTTGGTGTACCCCGTATTGGAGAATGTGGATTCGGATACCGTTTCCTTTGGGTCAAATTTCACTTTGAAATGCGAAGATAACCGACAAATCACACAACCAGCTATGGCGATTTGTGGTGTCGGCGGAAAGTGGACTGTTCCAAGTGTAGCCTGTGAGTATTTCCAATAAGTGTTGAGTAAACAGAAATTATAGTACCAACTACAAAAAACCGTATTTTCGTACTAGTACCGTAAACGCGGGCTACTTTGACCCAGATTTTGGAACTTTTCTCATTCTTTTCTTATAATTATTTTGTTACTATTCATATTTCCAAGCTGTGGAAACTTGTTTTACACATCTGGAGATCTCTTAATTTAATTTTGAATAGTGATCAGTTTATTTCCAAGTATTCTTACCCTTCGTTAGTGCTTTTTATTTGGACCAATGTTCCCTTGCGTTTGGGTTACTTTGGCCCAAAGAAGTTTTTAGTATTTAAAATCATTGTAGAACTAACTAGAGCCAAAGAAAGACGTGTTCTCAGGGAGAAAAATATTTATTTGAAAGAAAAATACATTTTGCAAGAAGTTTGAGTCACACATATTTGTTTTAAGGAAAATTATTATTCTTACTAACCGACTGCGCGTGCGCGACGCAAAGGAGGGTCATGTGTTTATGAGTCTATGTATGTAAGTTTGTTCCTATGTGGCGTTATAGAGGCTAAATGCCTTGGCCAATTTTAATAATTCTTACGCCAATCGATTTGTCTTAACCTTGGGAGTGTCACTAAACACATAACAGTAATCAAAATTTACCATATCAACAACAAGTCGCCATTTTGTCGTATCAAGATGAAGACACTGCGTGCGACAAATGCAGGTAGCGTTTCCACTGCCTGAATTTTTTGTTTACTAAGTCTACAAATTCAATTTTCCTCTCCGTTATGTTGCATTTGTTTTTGTCGGTATTCAGAGGACTGAGTTTTCGCGACGTGTACTTTCTTGACGTGCTTTTTTAGTTTTGCCAGAAAGATTTGACTGACGTCGTTTCCGAGGCTGTTTATATAACTGTGGTTGACTTAAATTCGCGCGTTTTTTCTAAATGTAAGCATATGTAGCTTTAAGCCGAGTTAGGTCTCTAGATTAACTAATAATCAGTAGTTTTGACCACAGGAAGTTGCATAATAATCCTCACGATATAAACTCTCAATAAAATGACAATATTGCGAAATTTACCGTCTTATAAACATCACTAAGTCAGTAAAAAGTAACTAAAAAGTGTAAAATAAAAAAATATATTAAATAAAAATAAAAACCCCAACTGCGTAAAAATCAAAAAGCTAATATATATATATATATATACATACATAAGCCCAGTAGTTTAGAATGTTATTAAGTACTACTGAATAACTACGCCATTGAAATAGTTTTATAATCGATACACACAAAGACACATCATACATTCAAAAGCAGAATCGAAGGATCAGCAGTCGGGGCCCATTCCTTTTTTAACAATCAAGGAATCCCGTAAAATTGGTTGTGTATCGATCATAAAACTATTTTAATGGGGTAGTTATTCAGTTGTACTTAATAACATTCTAAACTACTGAGCTTATATTTTTTTTCTTTTTAGCTTTTTTGGTTTTTACGCGTTTTTTTTGTTTTTTAATAACAATTATTTTTTGAATGTGTGTGTATACCTAGCTATTGTCTCAAAAATTACCGACGGAGAACAAACCTCTTTTCATCAGTTTTGGAGGTTGAATTACTTTATTAAGATAACACTATTCTTAAAACAAGGGATTCTAAGTTTTCGATCACTTCCAAAACTTTTTTGTGTGTTCCACGCTATCACGCATGAACGGCTATCTTTGAAAACCTAAACTCATTCGAGTCTACAGCAATAAAAATTCCATAAACTTTCCAAAAAAAAAAAAAACAATATTTGTAAGTAGATGCTACTGGGTAAGCCTTTTTTCTAAACCTTCTGCAACTTTTAATTCCTCTTCATCTTCCAATTAAAGCTATGTAACTGAGCTTTGATGAATTGAGTCTGCAACCTCTCTCCTTATTCTTTGCCGAGAATTCCAGGTTTATTTTGTTTTTCCTGTTTATAGTCTTAATTTTGGCTATTCTTTACTTTTCCAAATCCATCCGGTGGATTTTTTCAAGTTTTTATGCTGGGCCGAAGTTGGTCGTAATTTTTAGCTTTAGAAATATTTCTGTTTAGGGTTTTTTTTTTTTTTAAATTTAATGATGACAACGTGAGAAGTACCATTATACTATGGCATAGAGTATTAAAAAGTGCTCATAAATAGGTACTTAAAAAACTCTTAGCTGATGTAGAACATCTTCTACATAGAGAAGTTTGTGAGGTAATGAAGGCATATGTTAGCACAAGAAACGCAGAACCACTAGTGCTGCTACTTTAGCAGAGCTTATGGAACTGCTTAGTATGCATAATTCAGTGCTTGCGGTTGCTCTCTAGTGGAATCAGCCAAAATATGTTGAAATAATTGCACCCTGAAGGTTGACAAAGGACGTTGTATCTTTTTTTCCATTTGGGCCAAAGAAGAACCCTAGGGCCAAAGTAGCCCGCGTTTACCGAACACATTACAAAAAGGAATACATGAGTTATAAAAAAAGATGAATCTATCTTTTTTTTAGAGCAATCACGATTGCTTATTGTTCTCATTTGACAGTTTTGAATTCCTATGATTTTATTTTCCCCCCTGCTCCCTCTGCAGCACCACGGTCGGTCGACCGGCCGGCCGCATCACGATGCTGCTCCTGTAGCGAAAACCGTCTCCAGGTTGAGCAACTGACTTGCCTACACTTACACATACACTTACACACACATACACCTACACACACAGACAATACACACACGCATACATACAGACACCTACACACACAACTACCCACACATACACATACCCCCCCCCCCCACACACACAACTACCCTCACACACATACCCCACATACACCTACACACAGAAACACATACACACATATAAACACACATACACACAACTACTCAGACACACCCCATACCCCCCCCCCCACACACACATAAACACACTCACTCGTGATTGCGAAAAACATAATTTGAATTCAAGACGTCAAAGTTCAAATTAATTTTTCCTTTTTTTTGTTTTGTTTTTGGAGAGAGTGATTTTACACAAAATGAGCATATCCGACCACGCTTGAAAATATGAATCGCTGTAAAATAAGTAGCAGATAAATTAAAAGACTCACCGAGTCATGCTTTGGAGAATCCTCAACTTTTTCATCTGTGCATTTTCGATCCATAGGTGTGCAGAGAGTCAATTTTTTCTTCTTTTCTCTTCTCTTCAGGCATCTCTGGCTGCGGACCTTTCGCTAAAGATTCTGGATCCGTGGTGATTGTGGAACCTCAACAAGACTTCTATCGCCTTGGGGAACAAATCTTGCTCTCCTGCCCCCCTGGACTTAAACTGACTAAAGAAATCGAAGTGGTCATGTGTTTTGGAGGGAAGTGGAGTGAAGTTGATATCCCCCACTGCCAGTAAACATCGAATTTCAAACGAAAAAGAAAATGATACCACTCTGGAAATCAACAAGTTTATAAACATAGTAGATATACCGTAAAATAAGACCTAATCCAAATATAAGCAGTAGCATGATTTTTCTGGATTTTTCTAATGCAATTAGAATTCTAATTCAAGGGTTCCGCGAAATTTGCATTATTTTTGTAAAATTGAAATTACGCACTTAAAAGTTTGATGAAAGTGAGCTTTGATTAAAGCTTTAAATTATTATTATTTTAGATAGAACAGTAGAGAAATAATCAAAAGGAATTGTGAATTATTTGTTTGCCTTTTATTTTCAATGGACGACATTCTGATTATATTAGTACAGAGAACGAAACTTTTGTTAAAGCGAGATTAAATGGAACTTGTACCATTTCTATCTACAGATATATGTTATAGTGTGAAACTTGGTTATGAAGTGTTGAGTCAACAAAAATAAGCATCGAAACAAACATAATTCTAAACCTGAGATGAGAATTCAAATTTCATACGTAAAGCCTAATGTTAACGTTAGAAATTACTTTTTGAGGACAATAAGCGTTATTGGAAATAATTTTTACTTTTATTGCAAGCTAATCACTTTTAGAATGCTACATTTAACTTATACTACCGAAAAAACACAAGAGGTTCCATGAAAATTAGACACCAAAAGGGTTCCACATATCAAAGAAATTAAGAAACTCTTGTTCTAATACAAGCCCTATCCCTAAAATATACCCTAGTTAAGATCGTCATTCAACAAAATATTCAATGTTTTTTCAACCCTCCGAGTAAATTTGTACGTAAAAACGTGTTGAAATATCTATCTAAGGACTGCTTAGTTCTTTTCAAATGCGAGGAGCTAAATTAGATTTTAGACACATCTGCATCGTGACTATATGCAAAAACATTATTTCAAGTCTTTATATAAACTTTTACAACTACTATGAGTGAAATTCACTTCTTTTTGCAGAATATTTTTAGTCGAATAATATTTTCTAAATGTTCATAGAAATATCATTTTTTTAATTAAAGTGAAACAGTTTTTATGAAATTTTATTCAAGTTCAATAAAGTTATAACTATTGAGATTCGCTCGAGATAAATGACATTTATTGATCTTACCACAGTAGGCATAATAAAAGCTTATCACTAGCAATTATTTGCTTCTTTTCTACTCTGAATGAATGCTTTTTTTGACTTTTAAAGCAGTCTGTGCTAATAATTTCAACCAAGTGAAGAATAATTTGTACCAGATGCACCAATGATCAAACACACTTAAAATAGGGCGCATAAGCTATCAGAATCCTCGATCTTGCTCACAAAATTAGTTAGGGTGAACAAAAATCCTTAGTGAGCATTGAAGTTATCACACAAAGTAACACAGTACTTTCCTTTCGTTTGCTTTCCTCTTGCTGATGAGAGCTTGCTGATTTATTTTATTTTTTTCTTCTCCTTAAATCCTATTATTAAAACAGCAAATTGAAAGCTTTATGTTATGCATTTTCTTTCTGGAGGGGTTACTGTGTTGAAAATACAGTAGATTACTACTAAAAGAAATCGAGCCATAGTCCGAAACATCCTCTAGAATTTCAAATATATATATTTAATTTGAGTAGTAAACCTTACATTCAAATTATGTGGTACATTTGCACAGCCAGGGAATTCTGTGGAGGTTAGTCATAACAAATGCTCCTAGGGAGCATTTGTTATGACTAACGGGATTGGTCAAAACAGACTAGACATCATGAGTGGTTTCGTAAATTTTTAAGAATTGGATCGCCAGAGAGAATTAATGAACACTATTTACGGTTTGGCAATGTTCCCTTCAACTTTTTGCCCGCGGGTATTTTGGTTCAGTGTTCAGTGTTAGTAGTGCCATAAAAATTATTTTTTTTAATAACTAGAAAGTGGCCTGTCAAGGAATGACGGGTGAAAATTACTTCTATTCTTCTACATTTGAACGAACCTGTTTAGTGATATTTTGATAGTTAAAGTGATAAACCCTAAACTCCAGTAGGTAGCGTTCATTGTTGACCATTTTCTCGTTTCTTTATTCCCCTGAAATGACGCAGTCTTACCAGTAAAACTGTTAAGTTGCCGGGTCGAGTTCAGCCTTGTCACAATAAAGCCTTTCCCTGCATGTTGAACATTACCAAAACATATTATCAAATGATCATGCCATGGCACGAGTTTCATTGTTGAAAGACGCGGGTTATTCGATCATCGGCTATTATTTATATGAGGATCAGTAGACTTTACATCATGAACGTGCGTAGGGCTTATATAGACTTATGACTGCATAAAATTGCTGAGAAAAAGGGAAAATAAAAAGAAAATGAGTTTTCACTACGTTTCTGATGAGGAACCAAGAGACTTAAAACCATGAAAATACTACTATAAAAGAGTATTTCGTACCAAATGAATCGTTCATCATTCCTTTACAATGTTTCTAAGCTAAACTCTTATTTTTTCAATTGGAAGAAGAGTTTGTCGCATAAAAGCGAATGTTAATAGAAGCCGCAGAGCCGAATTTTCGTCTGCTACAGTACCCACAATGCCATTTAATACCCGCAGTGAAGTCAGTCAAGTAAATAGGGTCTATTGAACTCCGAGTTGTGACAAATAGTGAGTGAAAGGACATCCATATTTCCAACAATACACGAACGCCATTACGGTGCGTTCCGGCACGAATTCACCCCTGCTTGACATGTATACGTATCACCATCCTAAGGTTGGTAACAGGGCAAAAACCAAAGATTGAGTGGGTTGACCCCCACCTTATTCTCTGTGCTCCAAATCTCTTCACAAAAAATACTTATTTGATGTACAAAATATGGTTTAAAGCACTATCAGAAATGAGGGGGAAGCATTACATTTGTACATTTATTATATACATGTAAAATTATTACGAGATTTTACATTCCGGTATGTTAATATTTGACCAACCTTTTTCTAAACACATCATTAGTTCAATATTGGGTGTAAGCACATGTCCTGCTGGACAGTCGAAAGTCACTAAATCTCCGACCTCGTAGTTTTCTTGCGTAGGATCTATGATGATCTTTGAATCTTGTGGTATATCCAAAAGAGCACAGCCAGAAATACCTACAGAAACCAAAAATCTGATTTATATGTATCCGCACTAACAATTTCGAGTTACCCTTCGGCTGAAAGTAACTCGCTGTTTAGAGAGAAAAAGTTATTCTAGAACTGGAATCAAAGCAAAAACAATTTCGCATATTGGAGGATTTTTCTTCTTGCCACAAGTGTTGGGATAAGTTTACCCTACCCGTAAATCAAACGCCGAACTCCTCAACCCATTGCTTGTAAAACATTTAACCGATCAAATTTCAAGTTGATAGTGCGTTGAAAACTTTACAATTTGACTATCATGTTCTGGGTGACGGAGTGCGAGATGTGGTTGTCGATGGTCGAAGTGGATGTAAACTAAGCTTTACTCGTGGAAAACATCCAACGAGTTACTCTACGCTAAACCTGTGCCAACTACGAGTGGGTTTCAAAAGTAAGGTAACAAGAGTTCTGACAAATATGAGCATTCTCTGTATGAATAAAAACCAAAATGAAGATAAAGATGATCAGTGCTTTCAAACGATACCGGTGAATGGAGCTGGATGTCCACTAACAGGACGAAATATCAGTTTGAAAATGGTTGCGTTGACGGAAACATGGCCTAGTAATGAAACAAGAAATGTGGTAAGATTTTTTTGCTTTTTTGGGTGTTAGACCACCCAGCTTACGGTCACCTCGCACTAAGTCTTCCAACTATTTGGACAGCAAAAAAAAAAAAAAAACTTGGAAGATCAGCAGGTTAGAACAGATGCTGCGGTTCAGCAAGCCATATTGATGGCATTTCAATTCTTGACGATTATTTCTTCCATGCCGGACCTCCCAGCGTTTCTTTAAAGCTTCGAAAAGATGAAAATAACTTTGTGCGAGGTCGGGACTGTAAGGAGGGTGGTTTAATACCTCCCAACATAAAAACCTTATCACACTTCCTGTTTCATTGGCGGAACCTGTTTCTGTCAACACAGCCATCTTCTAACTGACATTTTGCCAACTTCATCCACCGGTACTAATTGAATGCCGTATCTTCAATGTGGTTTTTAGTCATACAGAGAATCTGAAAACCCATCACAGCTCTTGTTACCTTACTTTTTGAAACCCCTGCGTAGATTAAGCAAACCGGTGATCCAATTGCTTACTTCAGAAACTCTGCTTTAAACACGGAGAGAAGCAGTCAAAACAGTAAGCAAAGCAGCTCATTTCGTTTTCTTTACCTCTTGATAAGAAATATAAAATCACATTGCAGCATCAAACTTCGCCGTTATTTAAAACTCAGTTGATTTTCAAATCACTGAATGCACCAGTTTATCAAATGAAACTGGCTCGGACAAAATTATGCTTGACTGTTTCAAATAAGCTGTTTTTTTACTGAAGATGCGTGTACATTCAGAACTAGAATGAGGGATTTTTATTTATCTTGAGAAACTCAGGTGGTTTCTTATGGTTATTGTTCAGCATTTAAAACCTGGTAACCCTTAAACAAGCACAACCTCTCAACTTAAAAAAAATTAGGAAATTTTTTAACCGAACCGATCTAAGGAGCTTCTTGGCTGCCTAGATAACCAGTCGAAGCTCAATATTTAGTAAGAAAATTTTATTGATTTATAAACATTTGAGAAAAGGCAATAGGAATTAATAGACAAAGAGATCACGGCTAAAAGTGGAAAAAATTTCTCAAGACTTAAAAATTTCAAATAAGAATGGAGTGTGTTTAAAAATAAATTTTTAAGTAAATAAAAGGATTGTGTGTGTGTGTGTGAATACGGAACTTCATACTTATTTTCTCAGCGGTAGATTTATCATGTTGCACTTGCGAGGACCCCGAACGACATAGGGACCCGGAAGAGGATCTAAAAGACATATGAAAATTATTTTGAGTTCTTCAGTTCATCTCTAAGGGGTCCACGCTAATCTCGTTACAACGGGTCCCCAAACCTGTAAATAAGTCACTAATTTTCTAGAAAAAGTTTTCCAAAATAGAAGATACAAATAGACACCGAACTGCGTTGATTGCTTAAGAAGTAAAATTTTAACAAACTATCTCACCTTTTTTTTAAGATTAAGTTTATCCTTAGCTAATAAGTAGTAGTTCTGTAATAAGGGTCTGTATAATAAGTAATGAGACTCATTTTTTCCTAATGCGACTGTACCTCACAAGTGCGCACAAACTGGTTAGGTCAGTGGTGAGGATTACCGGTGGGACTCACTCCTGTCCGCAGTCGCTTGGGAGTCTTTGTTCTGGCTGCATCGTCGTTATAGCGTACCTCTTGCTAACGTCGATTCCAGTTCCAAAATGCAGAGAATATTTGAGCAGCGTTACGAAATTGAGTGTTGTGTGGAACTTGGTAAATCGGCCTAAGAGACTTGAGAGATGTGTTAGCAAGTGTTCGGAGATAAGTGCCTGTCAAAAGCGTATGTGTTTCCGTGGCACAAGTGTTTCAAAGACGGCTGGGAGAGCGTCGAGGATGAATCTCAAACTGGGTGTCTGTCAACCAGCAGAACATATGCAAATGTAGAACGTGTGCCCTTTTTGCTGAATTCGGACCGCCTGTGTGAGAATGATTGCAGATGAAGTTGGACTTGATAAAATGACAGTTCACAACATCATCTCTGAAAATTTGAGAAATGCTGGAAACACCTGCTTCATCCTTCAAGACTTCGTGGTCAATAATGGTATCTCTATGCTTCCCCAGGCGGCCTACAGCCACTATTTAGCTCCAGCAGACTTCTTTCTATTCCCGAAGATAAAAACATCACCAAAAGGGCATCACCATGAAACTCTGGATGCCGTGAAAGCTCTAGTACAAGATTTTTAAAAGACATTCTGGAAGCAGACAACAAAGCGGCCTACGAAGCTTCGAAGACTCGCTGGGAAAAGTGTATGCTAAGGCCAAGGGGTCTTATTTTGAAGAATTTTAGATGTGAGTATTAATATCAGCAATAAAGTCTTAGCACACAGCTCAGCCTCATTACTTTTTATACAGACCCTGTATGATCATATAAAACAAATTGGTTATTGTATCAGCTGATTCCAATAACCATCAGGTACCTGAACAGCAGATTAAAGCTTTTCTATTGTTCGAAGAAAACTTCAATTGGCAGTTCATAGTGAATGCGACTGTAAAACGTTTAACTAAAATTAAGTGATTGAGTCAAGAGAAGCACTTACATTCTACATCGTCAAAGTCCCAAGTTCCATTCTTCAAGCAAGTGGCTTCAGGTCTTCCAGAGAGTAACAAGTTGTCTTCACACGTGATCAGCGTCGAGTAGCCGGCAGGTAGAGTGTCATTGACGGCTGTGTGATTGGCTCCTTGAGGAAGTGCTCGCTGCAAGTCATCCAAAGAGCAGTGCTGCATTGCAATATTTTGCTGGGCCATGACTAGCAAAGATTCATACATATTTTTCAATGTAAAAACTTGAAACTCTTTGTAAACATGAGTAAAGCAGATACAGTTTGACCACAGATTAAAAGGAATTGGCAAACGTTCAGTTAAGACGAGTGTATCTGAATGAGGGGGAAGTGAAATTTTAATGCACGTGTTTCACTCATTTGAGTGTGACTCAGCTTAAATTAGAGGCCAACATACATCTACGAAAACTGGCATCCCTGAAAACTAATAGATGCGTCTATTTCGCCTGTAAACCTTTCCATCTAATCGGTGGTCAAACTGTAGTTGTTAAGAGATCAAATACAGACTTGTTTGCGATATTTTACTAAGCTGTGACTCAGCGCGAATTCTATCTTTTTTTCAGGCAACTGATAGGATAATTTTTCGAATTTTTACTCTTAAACCTTAGGTCTAATTAAGTCCAAGGCATGGAATATTTGCAGTGAATGTGATTTTTTTGCTAAAATGGCTATTAAGGGAGATTTGACTGGCATCATTCTGGACGGTTTCCCCAACTAGGGTCGAAAATCTCCACTTACTTTCAATATGAGGCAGTGAGAAGCAAAGGGATGTAAGTGGACATTTTCAAGTTTTGAGTAAAACGACTATAAAGATAACGTCGTAGATAGGCTTTCATTGAATTTTTTTTTCTAAATCATGCTATACAGCAGCACCTACCAGGACCACTAGTACCATCTCTTGCTCCAGGACAGAGGAGAGGGTCACCTACCATTTGTACTGGTTATCTCCAAATTTTTAATTTTGCCACTTACATCCCTTTGTTTCTCACTGCCTGAATTGATGATGTAACAATTCGCAAACTGTAAACAACATTGTATGTTAGTTTTGAAGATAAATGTTTTTAATATAAAAAGAAATGGGCTTTCCGTGTAATCAGTCCCTAGATAGCCAATTGAAGCACTACCTGTCAGTGCATTATTCTGATCAAACTAAGCACAACTGAAACTTGCTTTTCTCATTTGTTAGCAAACTTATTACGCGATACTCAATTAATCTCTACTTTCTTCAATTATTAGCTAGTCTTTTATTTTATTGTATTTGAAGTACCTTTCATTTTAGAATATGAAAAGTAGTAAAATAAGGACATGGAAAAAACAAATATCGTAGAAAACGTACCAAATAAAAGACTTTCAGATCTTTCAGCCAAAAATTATATTAAAAAGATGCACACAAAGAGGTCTCAAGATTTTTCGAAAAAGATCATGAAAAAAACAAAAGTGAAAATTAGGTTTGTCTTCAGTTAATGAATATGAACCATAATAATTTTACATCTCAAGTGATGCAGGTGATTATTTCAAAGACTTCCAAACAACTGTTGTATCATTGAAATTAGAGTTTTTTCGTAAAACTTAAAATCATCTAAAATTCCTTACATTGTATTGGTTGCTCCATAAAATAAAACGGACAGGAGTTGTCTTCAAATGATTTTAGAAGATGTGTTGCACGTAGCTTGAGTTTTAACTGTTTTGGAGAGATATTGCAACAGTGTCCAAAGCATATCTCATTAAGCTCCCCCATTAAATGATCAGTAAAGTAGAAGCACAAAAAGAATTGCTTTAAAAATCAAATTTGACCGTGACATTTCTAATAATCATAATCTTTACTGATTTAAATTTAATTCTTTTAGCAATTTATGGTATTTCCTGGAATGGTAGATGTAATTATCGCCGGCCTTGTAAAAAGCGTTTGATTATAAACATGTAATTATTTCAGCAGCATTTTTCTAACTTTTAATCTCTGCGACTCAAACTTCCCTCAATCGGGGAGATTCGGTCCAGTTTGGACGCCCCTAGAAAAATTACTAGCAAAACAATAATATCTTATAGAAAAGCAATAAAGTAAAAAGTTTCTAGACGTCGTAAAGAAACAAAAAAAGTCAATTTGGAAGTTTTCTAACGGTCAGTAAAAAAAATAGAATTATGTATTAGTAAAAAGCGGGTAAAGCCTCCCTAGTTTGTACGACGTTATAGTTCCTACAACACTGCATTGTTAGTTTCAGCCAACGAAAATCATGCCCGATTTAAATTCTATTTTAAAACTGTCAGTCCTAAATCAAACAAGAACATGGTTATAGACCATATGTCCATTCAACCAATAGAAGGCCTCCATTTTGGTCACGTGACCTGGAGCTGATCTACACTGTCAACGTTTTCGCTAACTTGCTGTTGAAGATTAGGTTTTTGATTCTTAATTCATTCAAAAACAAACATATCTATTAGAACCAATGAAATGAGCACGCGTCCTAGTTCAAGAATTTAATTACAGGTTTATTGGTCCTTCAATATATTTGAAAGCTTTCCGTTAAGAATATTCTTGAGACAAAGACAATTCATATCAATACATTTTTCCGTAAAAGGTTATTTAGAAACGCGTTTTTCGGGAATTCCGTAAAATTGTTTAGAATGGACACGTGCGGTTTTGATTAGTACCTCCTTAAATATCTTCTTCATTGAACTGATTCATTCATACAAAAAAATCTAGAAATAAGTTACTCTTTTTAAATTTGTTAGAACACGAAATTTTAACTTGTGTCGACTGCTTGAGTTTAGTTAGCATCAGCACTTTTAAAAACCAACCTTTATTAATTTCTAGGCCTTTACCCTTGTTGATTTTTATTTAATCACTCTTCAAATACTTTCACAGATTTTAACATAAATAACGACAAAACGTTTTATAGCAATGAATTCGTTATGAAACGATTTGTCGACTTAATTTTAAAAGATTGAAAAATACTACAACTCTTACTTTCGCAAGTGGGCAATGCTTGTGACCACGTTCCATTGGGTTGACAGAGGGCGTAGCTTGCGCCCTTCCTGATGGCTCCTGTGATGCAATGGAACGCCGCCCTGCTGCTTACCGATAGTCCCAAAGAGTACGTTATTCTTAAAAGCTCGTCTTCTTCCAGTTTGGCACAGTTTATTTCTGATGAATTCAGCGTATTACCTACAAGATCTAAAACAAAATGCAGAAATAAAACTCTTAAACGTTTGGATTACGAACAATATTTGCTGATGAACTTCAAATGCAAATTAGAAAAATTTCCTGGTTTATGCTCTCGAATCTCTCAGCGTAATATCACAAAAATATCGTATTAAAAATTGCGTTTCTAGCTCTAAAATTGCGGGAAAATCCGACAGAGATCCCCCGAACTGCTCTTTTCTTAACATAATTGGAGATAATTCTGCGTTTTTAAGGTTTCAATTTTGAGAAACAGGCAGGGGGAGGGGGTCGCCGTCTGACCCCTTACTGTTACGAATGACAGAACGCATTTCTAAGATTACAAGTTAGGAAAATTTTCTAGGATGCACCCTCAGAACTCTACTCCCTCTAACATCATCAGAGATCGTCTAAAACTGCATTCTTAGAACTACAATTTCGAAAAATAGACAGGGGAGCGGCAACGATCCTCTCCTTCCCTTACATTACCAAAGATGCTATAAAATGCGTTTTTAAGTCTACAAACTCGAAAATTTTCCGGGGGAGAAGTCCCCGAACCCAATCCTTCCTTTTTTCAGAGTAAATATTGCACTTTCAGTGAGTTTCACATAGCCAATATTTAGAACTATTAACGGCTTCTTCTTAAACCAAAAGCTGAAACTGTTATCTTTCTCTATATTTAGGATACGCTCGCTTGAAATAATTAAGGGGCCGCCAGTTCCTTTTACCTCCTACTTTTTTGATTTCGCGACGAATCTCTCTCTCTCTCTCTCTCTCTCTCTCTCTATATATATATATATATATATATATATATATATATATATATATATATATATATATATATATATATATATATATATATAAACTATATAGTCTCCTCAGAGCAACAGTTAGACATCTAATTACAGGAACAGCACTAAGATATCCTGACGCTCCTTTCAGGCGACGATTATACACACGTTTGTTAAGAAAAGAGAAAATTATTGGGAAGGGTGATGAACTTGCATTGCCTAGTGAAAATTCTTTAAAAATTGCTCTGGCGCCCCCTGTGCCAAATAATTACCCTTCCCTAATACTCGAAAAAGAGGCAAACCTTATCAAGCTAGGGGCGAATACAGGAGGTCATTAACCCTCCAAAACCGTGGACAGTATTTTACCAGCTAGTAATATAGCCCTATGCCCCCCGCTCCCAAAAAAGTAGCTTTACGGGCAACCCTCCTAGCACCCCCTTTTTTTGGTGAACCAGCTATATAAAGAGAGAAGACGCCATATAGTTCGCCTTGCACGCGGACGCTCAGATGCCTAGCGGCGGGCCTGATTGGACATGAGCAAACTCTGAGGAACAAGACGTTAGCTATTTCTATTTCTATTTAAGAGTCACAACTGACTACAACTGTATTTATGTCGAGGTCTGCATACTAGTGCCTTGCCTCCATTATTTTATATACCGATAGATGGCAGCACCATCACCGGATCGAACAGTTAATGAGAATTTAGAACTAGTCCAAGAGCTAATAGCTACCTGGTACTAGCACCCCCAGAGGTATCGTTTCACTTGGAGGACATTGAGACCACGAGCATATTTAACGTCGCCCAGTTCCCTTTAATGACGACGGTGGGTCTTCGACCAGCGGGGATCGAACCCGAGCCCCTCCGGCCCCGAGTCCAATGCCCTACCGATCAGGCTACCACGGCCCAAAGACGTTAGCTGCTGTTGATTCCAATCTGCTTTAGACAACAAGTTACTGTTGCCATCTGCGTTAGGCAACAAAAATACTTGAAAGCAACACACCTGTCACGATAAGAGTAACGTTGTTTGGCTGAAATCGCTTGATTCTGCAGGAATACGTGCCCTCGTGTTCGGCACTTGCATTCAGGACGTCCAAGTTTGTTGAAGGGACAGATAATCCGTTCACCAAAACCTCTTGATCTAGAAATAACAAGGAACTTATTAAATTTGTTGGTACATGCTTTCTGTATGTTGCTTTTCACAAAGGCGGATTCAGAAAATTTTCAAGGTGAGGGCGATTTTGTTTTAGTACTTATTTTTTACTATGTATCTGATTTACTCATACGTGAGGCGGGGGGATGCCACATCATATTTTTTGGGACAATTAAAATATAGTGATTTAGTCAAAGAGGGGAAAGCAGGAGGTCCCTTTCCTTTCCATTGCCGTTCTCTAAAATTTGGTTTTTAGAACTTGAATTTCGTTATAATTCAAGGGGAATGTTTCAACCCCCCCCCCCTTTCCCTTACATCATTGAAGGTTGTCTAAAGTTGCGTTTTTGGAACTTTAGTTTCGAACAATTTCCAGAGGAAAGATCCTGAATCCCATTCCCTTCCCCAACACTACCTGAGATGTTCTACAACCGACCTACTATTGCTAATTGAATTTTGCAAAACGTCAGTGGAAATAACTCTAAAGCTCTCCCCCTCCTAATATCATCAAATATAGTCTAAAACTGCTGTTTTGAAACTTCAATTCCGAGAAGTTTCCGGGAGGGAGTTTAAAACCCCATTACGTTCCTGAACGTCCTAAAAATGGCCCATTGGACTTCAATTCTGACGGTGCAGAGTCCCTCAAGGGAGGGGCGATTGCCCCTCCCCTTTGTTTCACGCTTGGCTGTTCCAAACCTAGAGGGAAAGCAGCACTGTTGACACTCAAATTGGTGATAAAGCTTGAATCAAAGCCATCACAGAAATCTAAAATTACAATTTTTCATTAAACTTTTCAGCTTAATGGGTTTAGCGTTGCTTATCTCAGTTAGCTTAAAGTGTACAACAGATTTATCGCTATTGGAAACTAAGGATTTCTAGTTGACACATTGTACAACTGCATGGAAACGCTTGACATAAGCGATTTTTTTTTTATCGGTTTTCAACCAAAATAGAAAGTACAATAAGTTGCCAAAAGCGCCAATCTATTCTTACCATTCAATGTATGTCTATACTCCGTTCTGCGAAAAGATAAGAGGAAAGTAAACAAATAGGTTGCCAAAAGGTTTGCCAATTTTGAGGGATTTTCTCTGCACTAAAAAAGTAAACCAACAGTCACCCTCAGTTTGGCGCAGTTTCGTTACTGCCCACGTCAAACACGGGGTTGACGCCACGGAGTATTTCTTTATTTACATCTAGTCTATCTTTTCCGTGAACGGAGTACAAAACAATCTAGATGTATGCATACTCACTGAAAACGCTTACTCTGACGCCTTTGGGACCAGACCAAACGGGATATTCTGCAACACCATGAGGTAAGCAATGAAACCTCACGCTATCCCCTTTCTGAATTTGTAAGTAGCCCTCAGGGGTGACTCGCACATTTCTGGCAAATGCAATCTCAGTGTCTCCTGAAAGGAAAGTGAAATTTAAATTTACCGTTGAAAATGTCGATTCTAAAAGCAAAACTTAAACTAAAATAATTTAGTTTAATTTTTTAACTAAATTAATTAACTAAAGGTTTTTTAATGAGCAAGTACTTAAAACGCTTTATTTTTGTCTTGTGCGATCTAAACTCGAGTACTGCAGTCTTATTTGAAATCCCTATTACAATAATAAGTCTAACTCTTGAACAGGTTCAATCCAAATTTCTTTATTACTTATCTTACGGAACTAATAATCAAAATTTAACTTATTCTTACTCTCATTTATGTAATATTTATAATTGTTCCCACTCTTAAATCACGCCGTGAGCTTTTGTGTCTTCTTTTTTTCTACAAGGTTCTACATAATTTAATTGACTGCTCAGATATCGTCAGTTCGATACAACTTGCTGTCCCAAATAGGACTTTTAGGAGTCATTCTTCTTTTAAAAATATTTTTACCAGACGGAATTATGTTGATAATTTTTGTCTTTTTAAATTTTACGAACTTTTTAACATTTATTGTCATGATTTAGATATTTTTAACTTGTCATTTTACAATTTTAAATCTTTATGTTTTAATATTTTAAATGTATAGTTTGTTTTAATTGCTTTTTCTATATGTTGCCACTGTAATTGGATTATTTCTGTAGTGTGCAATGCTTTTAATAAATAAATAAATAAATAATCAATTTCTTTCTGACCAATTTAAGTTTTTGCATTCAAGGGTTGCCGCCATGCTATATTACTCCGTGTATAGTCGCACTTGATTCACTATAGGCCGTGACAATCACTGAAATTCATGGCAACAAAGAGGGCGTTATAGGCAATCCCTGTTTTCCTTTCTTACAATCAAAATGACCATTGACTGTTGGATACACTACACAGGATTGGGATCAGCGCATGAAGTTTCGTATTTTTCGAGAATTTCAAGAGCAAATCATCTAAGGCTACTAGCTGTATCGGTTTAGCACAGAAAAGTCATAAATCGTCTAGGCCCGTAAGAATCAAGTGCGGTCATGCTCCGTGTTTAAAGAAGTTATATTTTGCATAAATTTCAGTCTGTTTTTTTAATGGTTTTACTAATGCTATGTATCATACAAAAAGAGCAGTAATAAATAGTTATATTCTGAAAGTTATACCATAAGACATAAAGCAATAATCAAAAAATAAGTGATCCATGAATACGAAAGGTGCGCAACGATGAAAAAAAAGATAATCTTTAAAAATTGTAAAATGCAAAATAAACAAGTTATTTCTTTTAAAGGAAAAGAATTGCACATGAAAAAGAAATTTCCCTCATTGCCGCATTGAAATGTTTAAAGCTAATCCTCACATATGTATAATAGCCTGATCGAGTAACGCTCTTGACGTTTTCACCAATGAAACTCACGCCACAGCATGAGTGACTGCATTGTTTCATTGTGGAAGCACCAAAAATTCAGTAAGTGATTTATAATTTGATAATATTTTTTTGGAATGCAGGGAAATTCTTTATTTTGACAAGGTTGAACTGGATCCGGTAACTTAACTGTTTTACTGGTAAGCAAGGGCGCCCATATGGGGAGGGGGGCAAGAGGGGGCTCAAGCCCCCCTTTGAAATTAGAACTTCCTTGCTTTTAGTACTCTTTTTTCTTTGCGAAAATGTAAAAACATTTCTTCTCCAGCAGTTAATGAATAAGTTATTAAAAATATCGAATTTTAATAACTGTAATCTGTACTGAAATCGGTTTCTATGAAAAAATATCCTGCTAAACCATGGGGAAAATATCTGAGCTCCCCCTTTCTATTTTGCATATGGGCGCCCTTGCTGGTAAAACTGTAATTTAAGGAGAATGAAGAAACGTAAGCGAAGGGGTCATCAATTGAAGCTCCACTGGAATTCAGGGTTCATTCAATGGAGTTAAGGTCAAAATTTCAACCAGCAATATATCACGAAACAGGCAATGGCTTCGTTCAAGGGTCATTTCACGGTAATTCTGACATTTATGTAGAGTCCGTAACATAACCTTATTTTTTTGCCATAACTTTTTAATTTTCTGTTTGATTAGCATATTATTTTATTTTGAGCTTTTCCTACTAACACACCAACTAAAATTAAAACAATTTGGAAATCAAACAGTAAATTAAAAAGTTATGGCAAAAAAAAAGGTCACGTTACGGACTCTACATAAATGTCAAAAATACCGTGAAATGACCCTCAAAGGCTGAAGCAATTTTCACTCATCATACCTTGACGGGTGATTTTCTAGTCAATAAAATAATAATGTATAAAAATCCAATAGGAATGAAATCGCCAAACAAAAACTAGTATGGTATGATCGTCATAAACCTTTCTTTTATATCTTTATTATGAATTCTTTGCTCTTACGCATAACCACTACTTATAAGTTTTGCTTTACGTAAACGTAGAACCAAGAGCAAAAATCAAAAGATATTTAAAAAGCCTTGTTTAAGTTAATTACTAACATTTTATTTGTTAACAAATAGAAGATGAAGACAGGTAAAAAGTTAAAATCAGTGAAATTTCTTCAGTTTTTCGTCTGTCAACAACTAAATCGATGAAAAGCTTTCTTGAAGCAAGCGCAAGGAAAACATTTTATTGTAATTTATCTTTTATATTGCTAATTAAATTAAGCTGGTTATAACTCGCACAAACGATGATAAAATCAGCTCCCTTAGAAGAGATTGCCGCTTAAGTTGAAGCAGCGCCTGTTTTCGTGTAGGTTCGCTTCTATTCCAAATATTATCTAAACCAAAACATTACTACTTCTTATAATAGAGCAGGCGCAATGAACAAGAAAGGACGTTCGATTTTTCTACGTTACTTGGAGTTATTGGCACTTAAATCGAATCAACTCATGTACCCTTTGAGGCCGATCCCCCCTGTGGACAATTTTTTGTCTGAATCCTTGTTTCACTTCTGAAGATGTAACAGTCACCAAGTAACGAGTAAAAAAAATTGATTGCTGCATTCCCATTTAAGGCTATTGCCCCCCCCCCCCAAAAAAAAACAGGATCTGTACCTTCAGGGGTCTATCTACGAGCTTACGAAATATTTTTCTGTCTGAATCTGCTCGTTACTTTCTGAGAAATAGTGGTTACGCATAACGAAGAAACAGTCCGACTGCAACCCTGACTATGAATTGACACTAAATCTAATGGTCATGGAGGTATATATGTATAAAAATTTCGTTCAATTTCATGCATTGTTTTTGTTTTTGAGCGGCCACAAAAAATAGGTCACGCACACAGACAGACATTTCCCAAAAATGGTTGAAATGGGTTCAGCACATTTCAAAACATGCAATGATGATGCAACTTCACCTCTGTTTACCTCTATTTTGGGTGGGGTTATTGCCGGCGGTTTGAGTGGGAATAATTTTGTAAAACTACTACGAAAGCAACCCAACTCAACTCCGCGCCAATTGCCCTTCTTATTTCCCGCAACATATAAACATTGTCAAAATCATAGCTAAACTTATTGTAGCTTGACCACGAAAAGAAGGCGGATGACCTTAAAGCAAAAACATTATTTGTATCAGTTGTAATAGGTTGTTTGTTATTATTTTGGAATAGGTAGGATTACCGAGACCATGCCTCTTACTATTCGGTGCTTTCTGGCAGATTCTGCCTTTTACAAATGATGTTTAGCTTCAAGGTCATCCGCCTTCTTTTCGTGGTCAAACTTTAGAGCCAATATATGCAGAATGTTCCCGTTGAATCTGCAAGACCTTCATTTTCACATCCGATGCATACTTACAATAGCAAAATGTTCAAAATCAGATGCAGAGTTAAGATATTGAAAGTTTGAGGGGAAAAAAAAGAGTCAAAAAATACGAAATTTAATTTTTTATACGGGCCTGAGCTCCCCTAACTTATGTTTAGGAAAATAATCTCCATTGAAAAATAATACCAACACAAAAAACTCATTGACATTTGTGAGACCAAAACCAAGCTGGTATTCGAGTTCAAAGTTTTAAGGGACCATGCAGAAGATAAGATGGAACCTTATCGCCCTTTCAGAAGAATCACAGTTTGTCCGAAGTTACAAAGTAAATTTTTTTCATTGCTATTCAAAAATAAATGCAAATGTTGCGCCATGACACCGTAGAACACACTACAAAAGCTCGTACGAAGTGAAAAACACACTCAATGAACACATGTAATTTTAAACATTAATTTGCCGCTGTTTTTCCCACCAAAAAGTGCAACTGTCGGCAAGTGCAAAGTGGTGTATGTCACAAAACGCTGCTTTTCATATATCTGTTAAGATTGGTCATATTATTGTCAAACTTTTTGTGTTGGAATTATTTTTTAACGGAGATTATTTTCCTAAACATAAGTTAGGGGACCTAGGGCAGGTGTAAAAAGTTAAAATTAATATTTTTTGATTTTTTTTTTCTCTTTGGACTTCTAATATTTGAATTTAGCATCTGATTTTGAACATTTTTGCAATTGGAAGTATACATCTAGGCAGTGGCGCACACAAGGGAGGGGTCCAGGGGGTCCGGACCCCTTCCATAAGTCTTGATATTTTTCCCGATTGATTACGATTTTATGTATTTTGTACGTAGAATAGTTTCAAACAAAGGAAACACTATTTTCAGTTCCAATGATAAGTGAAAAAATAAAATCCTCATTTTAAAAGATTAAAAAAATATTGTGAACTTTTCCTGTAATGAATGGTTTCTAAGAAGCAGAATGGGGGTTATAAATGAATACAATGTAATAACATATTTTTAGTTTTGTAATTACAGATTAAAATTACATTCTATGAACTTGAATCCATTTTTTAGTTATAAAAAAAGTAAAAGCGTAAATTATTTTGCTTTCTGGTTATTTATTTAAGCACATTTCATTAAATAATGTTAATTATTTATTCAGTAGTTTATTTTTTACTGTTTTTCCTTCTCGGGAATCGATTAAATGAAGTCAATATGCTTGACAGCGAATTGGGGTATGATATGAGAATGAGGCTTTCGATCTCGGACCCTCCCCTTGCAAAATTCTTGTGTGCGCCACTGCATCTAGGACTAATGGTTGCGAAAATAGAGGTCTTGCAGGTCAAACGGGAACACCCTGTATACTGATCATACACAAATAATTTTTTACCCGACTTTGGATCTTGACAAAACGGCAGGGACGTCGCCTCCCACTTTCCACAATCTTCACAAATTATCTTCGTAGGACCGACAAGCCGGGAGTATCCAACATTTAGACAGTGGAAGTACACCGTACTGCCTTTTCTCACCAGACTCCCAAACTTCAGTAGCTGGTCTTCGGCATGGGCTACCACATCCTTGTCCTCAAGCGGATACTCACAAAAGCAGCTGGGAGCTGTGACTAAATCCTTGTTTTCGGAATCTGTGTCCTGGAAGACGGATGTTGGCTTTGAAGTTGTGCTGGTTGTCATGATACTTCGTAAAACCGAGGAGGTGGACAGTTTTCTGCCGCTGATAGATGGAAAAGTCTGCGTCGTAGGTTCTTCATATTTTGAGCCAACTGAATGAATAAAATGCAGTTATTGAAAAAAAAAAAAAAAAAAACGACTTTTTTGACTGATTGATAAAACAGCGTGAATTTCGCTGTTTGTATTTGATGGATATTGATTAAATATTACCGTGATTTGTTTTGTATTCAAGATATTCATTTCAGATTCTTTTTAGCCTATCAGCACGCATTTTAAAAAAAGTATGAAATAGGACAATGAAAAGCAAAAATCTTGCTGAAATGAAAAAAAAAAAAAGGAAATTAATTTTAAAAAAATCAGGACAGCAAGTTTTGACAGTTGACTTCAGATAAAGGAGAGGCGCTTTGACTAGTTTGTAATCTTTCCTAATAATTTTGAGGAAATAATCTGATTAGACCGAGTTTCACATACGGGAGTTATTGTCGAAAAATCCGTGAAGCGGAATGTTTACGACTATCAGTAACATCGACTGAATTTTTGAATTTCAAAAAAATCCAAAGAGATCTAAATTTTAATTTTTGAGCCATAAAATTGTTCTTCTCTTTTCGTTGACGGGAAATTTTACCCAATTTCATTTTCAATCTTACTCATTCATAACTTATTATCTAAGGAATAAAATTAAAAAAAAAATGTTGTTTGCAAACCTTATAAATTTGGTCGTTTATTCCGGACAGTATCAGACCACTACAGCCACACAGTACCATCAAAAAAAGAAACCTTCGTTCACTGAAAAGATACACCAGATATAGTGGTGCGACATCGATGGCAAAACATCGATGTTTCAAAACATCGATGGTATTGATACATCGACCAAAAAACATCGATGTTTCCAAACATCGATGTTTCAAAACATCGATCTTTTTATCAATGTATAACATACATTTTGAATATACTACATTAATTTAAGCAATACAAAAAAATACGTATCCAATGAATATATTGAAAATAATTTACTAAGAATAATTTCGCAACATCTTGGTATTATAGTAGGGCAAAAATTGTTAATAAGACAAGCACCGATTAATACAACTAGTTATAGTAATAAGGAAATACTTTCAAACTGAATGAAACTAAAAGTAAATTTACATGAAAAAGAATCTAAGAAAAATGTATCATAGCACTTACCATCAGTTTAATGATGAGAAAAAGTTGTGCTAATTATTTTAAAAATACAAAATTAATTCTAACAATTATTTTTAAGAGCAAGAAATATGTGTTTTAATGTTAGTTATTAATTAAACACAAATTGTAAGTAATAGAGGAACGACTTGTTGGGGGAAGTCGATAAGTAACCCTGAATATAGGTGTTGACAGTTGGAGAAAAAGAAGTTTGTTTACTTTGTTCCCCAAAAGCGCATTTCTCTTTTCGCAGACTATCCCACCAGTCAGAGAAACATCTCTTTCCAATGGAACAGAAATTGCCATCACTATCAAACACTTGAAAGTAACTTCTACCAACTCTCTCTTACCAATTATAATTTTCACCCTAGTAACGTATAGGATATCCCTTTAGTTTAAGAACTGGGGCCTTGAAATAGACTGCAAGTTCTGGCACCAGACTACCAGTGTTAGGTTCTTCCAATAGCTTTGACCTTTTCCTCACTCTCTAGTTAATCCTTTACTATCTTGTAGTGATCTTGCCAAAAATCATCCTCTACACAGAAAAATTGATCTTATAAAATGGGAGCCAAAAAAAAAAAAAAAAAGATTTTTTTTTTTAATTTGGCAACTCTATAAGTAAACTTAATTACCTAGCGAGAGAACTGGAGTAAATTTTGTGATAATTTTCAATTAAAATGCAAAAACATCAACATCGAAAAAACATCGAAACCAAAACATCGATGGTCCAAAAACATCGAAAGAAAAACATCGATGTTTCCGAAACATCGACATAGATGTCGCTAGAAGTAAACAAATAGGTTGCTAGAAGGTTTGCTACTATAGCCACTTTTTGGGGATTTTTTCTGGAATAAAAAAAAGTAAACCAATAGTATTCGTATTCATATATGCTTGATGCGAGTTCGTTCTTGGCCAAGGAAAACACGTGATTGACTTCGTCAAATGGTGCATTTCTTTGTTTGCATCTTGTCTATCTTTCTTGTGAAAGCAATACAGACACCGCACTGTTCGTGGATAAGATATATTGCTGGGTTAAAATTTCTGAATACAGAAAGGACCGATGATAACACAGGGGAGAGGGCGACCGGCTGGCAAATGATACCGATATTTTTAGCCGCATTCTTTTACTTACTCGCCACGTGGCAGATGGTGGCAGCTAATCTTGATCTTGATTGAACCCTCTCTCTCCTTCCTGGAACAATCATATCTGTTTATGGAAAGCCACGATACTTTAATTTTTGATACTTAATAGATACAAACAGATGTCATGTGAATCCTGTATTTACCACAGAGCTACTAGTGTTATCGTTGGATACTTTCATTTCCTGAAATTTCAACACATGAACAGTATAGAGTAAGATCCCATGAGTTCCAGACCCACGTCATAAAGCCATCCAAGACTCCTCTTAATTATTAACGAACCTTTTTTACCTGCTCTGATGTCCTTAAGCAAAAAAGTTTCGGCCTTTCATTCATACTATGACGTAGGTCATGGGCTCTTGGACTTGAACGACATGCAAACTGTGTGGTTTTACTGGTCTGACGCTCTCATGGACAGACAACCAAATTTATATTATTTGCAATAAAGATTTTTTTTCTTTTGAAGAGTTTATTTTTAATATCTGTTAGAGAAAAAGAGTTAATTTAGCAAATAAAAAAGCTCATACTTGTAAGACATACAGGTTGCGGATGCCATTTTCCTTTAAGGCATTGCAACGGGATGTTATTTGCCCTTTGATGGCCACGAAATCCATATCCTTTGTCGCAAGTCAGAAACACTGGTTTTCGTTGAGGACTGCCGATCATCATCTAAAATTAACGGAAACTATGACCGATATCTAAGTTAAGCAAGTAGCTAAGAATCACAGATTAAAACTATCATGAAATATTAACGTTTAATGGAGATATTTTTTTTTCTCTTTAAACTCCAGGAAATATATGCTATTCGATTTTTTTTTAATGGCATATTGCAATCTTGTACTTGGATCCATTGGGTCCTAATGGATCCAAGTTACTTTGTAATTCGAGTAGTCAAATGTTTTGAAAATACTTTATTGACAATTATAACTTGTCGCAAGTTTGAAATCCAATATCAAAGAAAGTAAAAAATTGTTTTCTAAATGAATTAAAGAACATGCAGGACAGTACAACATCTACGAGGAATTGCAATGGAACTTGGTACCAGTTATTGTCACCAACTCTTTTGTTGGTGACATCGTCTACTTCGAACATCATTTCGATTGAACTTGGTTCCTTTTGCACATTTATGTTTTGTTGGGATATTTTATTTTGCTTACATCAGCAAAGTCAAAAATAGCGCATTTATTACAACTGTTGATTTTTTATCACAGAAAGTAAAAAAGTCACCCTGAAAAATCCTGAACATTTATATTTAAAAATGTTTGACACATGCTAGGTGAAACGTAAGCCAGAAACATCTTGGACACATTTGTTCTAACGGATCCTAAGACATACTAGGTGATACGACATTCAAAACCATCTTAGACATTTGTGTTCCAAAGAAGCGTGAAGCTTGCGGCAGGTCAGGTGAAACATCAGCCACAAACAACCCGGACATTTAAGTTGTAAAGAATCTTAAGACATGTCAAGCGAAAAGTCTGCCTGGAATATTCTGGACATTTATGTTCTAAACAAGTGTGAAGCAGGCCAGGTAAAACGTCAGCCAAAAACATCCTGGACATTACGTTCTAAAGGAGGGCGAGACAAGCCAAGCGAAATGTCAGCCATTTGTGTTCTAAAGATGCCTGAGACTTGACAGGTGAACGTTTGTCGAGAAGCATCCACGGACTACAAGCGCAGAAAGCAGTTACAGTAAATTCCCGATTATCTGCGAAAGGATTATCCGCAGTGTGGATTATCTGTAAGTGCAAAAAACAAAAACAAATGACGGATTTTTTCAAAACAACGTAAATTTTAAAGTTTTTTGCTTCTGTTTTACATGCCCCTTCGACTAGTGAGGTAGAGTTTGGCGAATCAATTAGCTTACCTGGGCGTCATCGTTCACTTTCTTTACTGCTTTTACATATGCTTTGGTGCATAAAATACAATTAATTTTTAATGCGCGTACTGCATATATTTTCATTCTTTGTAAGTTGTATCACATTTTATGTACCGTACACTAATTGTTAAGCAAACACATGACTCTACTTTTGTTACCACATAGACTTGACCGTCATTTAACGGGGTCAAAAGGAGGCAATTGACCGCTCCTCCTGTCTTTGGGAAATCAATATATTTCCATATATTAGGTAGTGAGAAGCAAAGGGATGCAAGTGGCAACAAGCAAAAAACAGCAGACACGTGTTTCGGCGTTACAGGGAACGCCTTTTTCAATGCAAAAAATAATGAGCTTATGGATGAAAAGACATCCGACAAAAGCAAGCTCTACTTTACTCTACGACAAAGCTCTACTTTTGTTACCGCATAGACATGACCGTCATTTAACGGGGTCAAAAAGGAGCAATTGGCCACTCCTCCTGGCTTTGAGAAATCAATGTATTTTCATACATGAGGCAGTGATGCAAAGGGATGTAAGTGGCAAAATTAAAAATTTGGAGATAACCAGTACGCATGGTAGGTGAACCTCTCCTCTGTCTTGGGGCAAGAGATTGTACTAGTAGCCCTGGTAGGTGCTGCTGTATAGCACGATTTAGAAAAAAAATTCAACGGAAGCCTACCTAGGACGTTATCTTTAAACGCGTTTTGCTCAAAACTTGAAAATGTCCACTTACATCCCTTTGCTTCTTCTCACTGTCTCATATGTGGGCGCAGTTTTTGCTCTTTTTCGATATAATCTGCATGAATTGTATACCCTTTGACCCCCCCCCCCTGGAAAAACGTTAAACGACGGATCTGCTCACAGGTATTATACGACATATAAGTGTTTCGTCATACTCTTTCAAAAGGAAGCTCTAATACGAAAAGAAGTATGGAATGACACTTCAAAATAAAAGTTTTTATATTTTTTTCATCAGTGTCTACAGTCATTGTTACATTTTTCGTTCCGTGAAATCAAATTTTAAAATCTATCAAGGTAAAAATCTGTAAAAGAAAAATAGTTGATAAAAGTTCACCTCGCACATAAAGAACAAAATAAAAGCTTCAGCACTCATTTTTCGTAATTCTAATAACTGGATCAGTTTCAGATTTATGGAGAAGACATAAAACTTACTTTTTTGAAAACCACCTTACTGGACCATCCGAGGAAACCCCTGACAACTTCTTGTTCGGTTAAGGCGCCATTACTTACTGTCTCAGCAAAACAAGGACCTAATTTTAAAAGAAAAAGATCTCAACTAAATGGTAGAAATATTCAAATATTTATTTCAGCTTGAGCGCTCTACGTCAAATGCCGTTTTGCTGAGTGTTATGCTTTGCGCAGTAGTTTTTTCTACTCAGAATACAGTATTTGAAGCCGCGCAAATACCAATGCAATATTTTGTAGAAATAGTTTCTTTTTTGCGTACAACTGTTTTAAATTATAGCATAAAAGTTAACATACCGTATAAAAGGTTTTAAAACCGAAATATTGCGGTTATTTATTTTTAATGGAGTTTACTTTATTAACAGTATGAAAAAAAGTGAAAAAAAAATAGAAGTTTAGAGAGAAAAAAAGAGATTGATACTTAAAGATATAAAAATATACAGAAAAATCGGTGCTAAAATACGTATAGATGTCTTGAACTATTAAATCATTTAATTCATGAATGATTGACTGCTGTCAATAACTCTGACATCTACCAAAACCCTGTCAAAGCTATTACAACGATATGAAAATTTATACATTGATTTTTCTTGTCTCCTGAATAGGTTTGCACAAGAATTTTCTTTTTTTACCAAGTAAGTCAAAATGTACTAAGATAACTTGGAGTCCCTGCTAATTCCAAAATATTTATTTCTCTATTCATCATCAGATACATGCTGTCATTAACCTTGGTATCATTCTGGAATTAGTTTATATGTCCTTTCAACGCAACAATATGATCTATTAATTTACTGGTCGAACTATCCTACCCGAGTAAAGTCATCAACGACTCAGTAAGCTCATGTGGGCATACTTACTTTCTTTGCATGGAGAAGATTGAGCCTCTTTCCATTCCCCGTTTATGCAGATAGGTGCATTGCTCTTTATTCTGTACCCATCCAAGCACCAAACCACTATGCGTTCTCTCGATCGAGTGACTGTAACTGTCGACGTGTCAACACCTGTTTTCTCTCTGAGATTTTCTATGTAACAGCTACCTAAAATTTAAGAACAATTGTGCATAAAATTTATGAATGGAAACTGTCCCATGCATGATGAGATATCGTTAACCTGAGCGTCGGATATCCAAACACCTATCAACGCTCATATTTGCCAGCTAAGTTGATCTATAGTCCGACGCTCGAATCTTGGATCGAAGCTTTCTTCAAACAATTAGGGGGCTTCGATCTGCAGTTCGGGTGTTTGACTGAAGTCCAACTCGGCTGGTGTATAGAGCCGTAAAGTAGAGTAAGTACAAAGAACAGGCATACAACGTGCTACCTGTTAGGAGTATAAAGTAAATTCATCATTTCCCCATTCCGTTTTGATGGTGATTATTAACGTCTGCTATTCCACAGTCAAAAGTATTTTGAAACAATTGAACTTATTTCTATCTCTTAACTTTTAGACGAGGATTCTAAACTCTAAGATGTATTATTCTTATTCTTTTATATATTTTTTTTATTTTATTTTTTTTTAAACTGAAGCTCATGAGATCTGTTGATTGCGGTCAATACGAAGTGCTTTCTTGCCGGTTACAAATTTAATTAACATCAGGGAATTTTAATCCCCTTGCTGTACGTTTCTTTCGTGCGTTTATTAGTTTAACGTGTAAAATAAAACGTAATGTAAAAATAACCCACGTAAACTTTTAAAAACATACTGCCGTGTGCAGGTAAAGGGCAGTAATTGCAAATGTTTTTATTTTCCTTTTTTTTTTTCATTTTTGTCATCTATTTTGTGCGTTATCTTTATTGTGCAAGTTCGCTTATTTGGTTTCCACTGAAAAAAGAAGCAAAAAAAAAAAAAAAAAAAAACGTCTAATTTCAACATTTTCCTATTGTTATTCGCCACGCATTTCTTCAAAAACCTCGAAACATTTCTGCAGGTACTACCGTTTACCTGCACACGGTAGCATACATCACGATAGAAAAATACTCGGGGCAGAAAAGTTTATCGCTAAAGATCCATAAATGCCTGAGATTTCGGCAATGAAGCTCAAAGTAAGAAAATAGTTCTTCTGTTCGTAACATCTCTTTGAAGGGCATGGATTTGCATCCTCATGAAATTCAAGAAGTCATCAATGACATTTTAAGAAGCCCCCTTCATAAAATGTAGTATCAGATCAGTAGAGACCGGATTATGATATTTTAGAATTTAAACAATTTCAGTCATTTGAGGGGCCCTAAGGCTACGGCTTAGTTGGCCGATTTGGTAATCGGGCCCTGATGATAGTGCAAGGCAATTGTTAGTTCAAGGGTATTGACAGTTTTTCAATTCAAGGAAGCAATCAACGATTCTTGCACAAAATTTTTCTCAACTGTGATTTGCAATTATTTCTCCTACATACCTGTAAGTACTAAGAAGCTTGAAACTCAGGATTTGGCGTTGGCTGAATCTATTCAGTTATAATGAGCGAAATCCGACGAATGAATTCTGGATTTCTAAGAAAAGTTTGAAGATATGCCGAACAGTAGAACAGGCTTTGTGTCTTTGTATGAAGTTGAGAGTTTTTTTAATGAGACGGAACTGTTTAGTCAGAAACTATAAATGCTAACATAGCACGGAAATTCAAGTACTGCTTGCTCTAAGTATTGAGTTACCCATAGGGGGTGTTGGATTTGGATGTTGATTTATATGTGAAGAGAAAGGAAAATCAGTCACCAGAAGAATGTAATTTATATCTATAATCCTCATATATATAATGGACGATGATGGAGTAACCCGCGATTTTCACAACAATGAAACTCGCGTCACGGCATGATAATTTAATAATATGTTTTGGTAATGTTTAATATGCCGGGAAAGGCTTTATTGTGACAAGGCTTAACTCGATCCGGTCACTTAACTGTTTTACTGGTAAGACTCTCAGGAGGAATGAAGAAACGAAAACAATGAACGCTATCTATTGGAGTTTAGGGTTCATCCATTGGAGCTAGGGTTACAATTTCAACTATGAAAATATCACCAAACTGGCATTGGCTTCGCTCAAATGTAAGAGAAATTTTCACATCTTGGGCGATTTTCTAGTTATACAATGTAATCACATGTTTTTTTTTTCTTTCTTTCACATTCGACATTGAAAGTAGCCTGGCTTTGATAACTACAACTCCAATGGATGAAGTACTGAATAATTCCATTATTTAAAATAATGGTGAGGAAACAGCTAGTTTGTTTCGCCAATAGCGCACTACGATGGTTCTTATTGTGCCAATGTAAGAATTTCTCCTTCTATGACTCTTACAAGGTCAAGCTTTCTGTCATAAGGGCCACACTATGTAATGTTTTAAATAAATCTGTATTATTCATAACAGTTTCTGAATGTGTAGAAAAATATCAAATCACATCCGGTGGTCATCGTTTCAAAAACAAGATGATAAACGTGCACTTACTATCCAAGCAGCTTGGAGGACTTCCTGTCCAATTCCCGTACAGGCATTGCACGGTCGACGGCACTTTCTCGAAATAGAATTCGTCGCACTCGTACACCGGTCGACTGCTGTGTAAGTAAGAAGGCTTCGGGTTCGAGACCGAACCGTGAGGAGTCAAAGGGGGCTGCTGTAAGCAGGGCGCTGAATAAAAGAACAGAAAAAAGTACGCACTTAATATGTGATTTTCCAGTAACTAAATTGTTCTAAACATAGTACCGTTTTAACTTTTATACGAATGAAATGCAAACTGCGAACTACCTTGTTCAACGTATAAAATTAATGCATAAATATTTTAAAGTAAATACATAATTTTTACTTCTACCTAGCTTTTTTTAAATTCTTTGTCAAAAAGATAAATGAAAGGCTTAATTTCATTCTTTCATCTACATCTAAGTCTTTTACGTTTTATCAGTGGCTATTTATTGAGATTCAGCCTATTTTAAATGGTGATATTCCAGGACAGATAATGTTAAAAATAGACTTATTTATCTTCTATTTGTTTTACCCGTAATTTTAACAAGAAGTTCCGTCTAGAACTAGACGAGCCTACTTTCCCGTATACCCATACTACTTTCTAGTACCTGATCAATATTCTCAAAAATAGCTAAAATCGCAAATTTTTTCAAACATATTTTTTTTAATATTTTAAGCTGATTTCTAGGAATAAAATATTCCTTACTTTTCTTCAAAAAAACGAATAAATAAAATAGCAGCACCTTTTAAACAAAGCAGCTAATACACTTCTTTCCATTAAAAAAATTTTTTAACAGCTTTCAAAACGAAAAAATAATAATAAGTTCATTAAAATAAATACATCATATAAAAAAAAATCGTTTCTTTTTCCCCTGTTGCCGAAAATAATTTTTTAAACGAATTAATGAACTTACCAAAATAAAAAAAAACAATAAACTGTCAACTTAAAGAAATAATTTTCATTGTCAAAAAAAAAAAAATCGTCTGCGCATATTTTTCGAGTTTATTCACCGAAAACTAAATACCTAAATTAAAACTTTAGCGTGAAAATAAAAACAAATCATATCAACAATAATTATTTCACAGTTAAAACCACAGCAGCGGAGTCGGAGTCGGAGTCAATCTCATTTTGGGATAAAAGAGTCGGAGTCGAATATCCAAGAATCGGAGTCAGTCATTTGTCCTCCGTGTATAAATGTTTGCCAAAGCTACGAAGTCAGAGTCGAAGTCGGGGAGTCGGAGTCCGATTAATTGTCGGGAACAGGAGTCAGCGTCGGTGTCAGGTCCCCCTAAATTCTCGGAGTCGGAGTCGGGAGTAGGTCGTCAAGAGCTATTTCCAACAAAGTTTGTTTGAAGAAAATCCGCCTTCAAGTACGGAATCTACATTGACTTTCAGTTTCCCCGTAGGCGCTAATGTTAAGGGATTTGAACTGTTCATAATTGAACGGAAAATTGTTCAAATCAAAAAGATATCTTATATACAAGTTTTTTATCAAAAGCTTTTTCCTACAAAGTTTGTTTGAAGCAAATTCGCCTCACAGTTCGGAATTGCTTTGAATTTCCCCGTAGGCGCTAATGTTAAGTTTTTTTGAACTGTTCAAAATTGAACAAAAAATAGTTCAAATCAAAAAGTGAAATATGGGAATGAGGTGTCCTCGCCGAGATCTTTCGAACAAAAAAAAGTTTGTTCGAATCGGACTATTCATTCAAAAGTTATTAGGGGGGGGGACAGACAGACAGACCGACAGACAGACAGACCGACAGACCGACAGACAAACCGACAGACATTTTTCCCCATCTCAATACCCTACTTTCCAATTTTTAATTTTTCAATATTTATTTAATTATTTTATTTATTTTTGACTTTTTTTTGTTTTTCACGATATTTTTAAGATGCATTAAGCCTTCTTTCATGCTTTTTTCTTCTTTTTCTGACTTTTACTGGGAAAGTAGGCTAAAAATGAAAAGCAATTTTAAAAATGAAAGTAATATGTATACAGGATAGCATTTAAAAAGCAAGTCTGAAAGGCTTTTTCAATAGTAACCTGCACGTTTAAAAAAGAAACATCAAAAGAAAGCCCTTTCATAAGATATACTTCGCTTATCAACTACTCATTTCAGTGCACGTACTTCGAACTAGCCTACCCCCAGAACGTAGAACAATTTTCCCCCCTTGCATTGCCTGCTACAGCAATATATTTTTAACACAAGCAAAGCCTAGACTACATAGCTATTTCTTAGTCGTTATGTTGTTGGAATTGAAATGGATTAATTATTTGAACAATATAAATAACTTTTACTTATTATATACTTCTAAACACGTTTGCCTTCCTTCTAATTTGAAACTGCCTTCAATTTACTGCATCAGGTATCATTTACATTTAAGATAAGGGTAACCCCCCTTTGAGAACTTCGGAAAAGATATTCAAAATATTTTTTTTTTAAAGTAGTGCACATTTAACCCTCTTACTTACTTAAAAGAAGCAGCAATATTTGCTCTTCCTGGATACCCACGTGCATGACGTATTTTTTAAAACCTCATTCCCTTATTTCGTCATTCAAAAATATCGCTAATGTATGTTCTGAAGTATTTTTACCCAAAGAGTTTTACTGAAAGTGTATTGTTTGTTGCTTGTAAAATATGGGGGAGGGGGAATCGTAAAGAAGTTTAAATTCGGTGTCCCGAAAGCAAAGTTGAACTTCTTCATCAACCTTGTTTTGAGATTTATCATACTAAGTATAATTTTAACGTAGTTTTTGTAAATTGACTACATGTATTTTTATATTTTTACTCATACAAAAATACTTCGGTACAGAAAATTAAACAATCAGAGGGTTCAAGCAAAAAATAAACTTTCTAAATATTTAAAAACTCCTCATTTTTACTTCCTAACATCAAGATTTCTATCATTTGTAATATTGCTACGGAATAGCAAAAGAACAATTTCAACCACTTAAAAAAATAGCTTTCAAGCGGTAACTTCAGGATTATTGAATGATACAATCAGCTATGTACAAATTGCCTACTTTTTTATTGTAACATACAGAGAAGAAAACTTATTTCACAATCTTACCAAGATAATGCAGGACTTGACCTTCAAAGCTTAGATTTTTAAGCAAACACGAATTGCTTATTGTTTTTATCTGACCGTTTTAGACGTCCGTGAGTTCGTCCTTTGATTCTTGGACGGACTACACTTCGGCCTTCTCCCGATGCTGTTCCTCATGCATGTTGCGTCCATATCCTACACACACACCTGCATACACACACACACTTACCTACATACATACAGACACACCTACATACAAATACTAAGAATACATTTTAACGTAGTTTGTGTAAATTGACCACATGGATTTTTATATTTTTTATTCACACACCCATATACACTCACACACGCCTACACACACACACGCACGTAGAAACGCCTACACACGCACGCTTACTCACTTCCACGCGTGCACACAAACTCACACCCACACACACCTACATACACGCCTACATACACATACACGCCTACATACACACACACACGCCTACATACACACACACACGCCTACATGCACACACACACGCCAATACACGCACACACGCGCCTACATACACTCACAAGTCTACATGCACACACGTGATTGCGGAAAACATAATTTGTATTAAAGATGTCAAAGTTCAATTTTTTAAATTTTTTTTACACATGACTCAAAAGTTACCTTTAATGACTGTACTGAATTTGTCTGTCTCTAATGTTATTAAATGGCAATTCTTACCAACAACACACGGTGGAAAGTGTCCCTGCCATTTTCCACCGGTGCATGTCACTAAATGATTCTCTGCTCGAGCAAGATTGAATCCAACAGCGCATTCAGGCTCAAACGTCTCTCCAGAACGAAGGTAGACTCGTTCACTTTTTAGCAGACCGGTGAAGCTCAGTTCCTTCAGGTAGCACCGGGCTGTTCATCAAAAAGAGAAACAAAATGGAACTTCAAGTATGTAGAGGAATGTTCAAATAAGTCGAACCACTGTAGAAAATGCTTAGAAATGGAAAAATAAAAGCTATAAGCTTTCAAGTAATAAACAAGGGCGAGTCAGATGAAATGGAGCCAACCCTATTGAGCAAAAATGGTTAGCTCCATCACCTGCGATGCATGCGCGTAGAGCAGAAACATTCCTCTTTTACGAAAGTGAAGCAAAAGTGTGAGTTTCAAGTTCTTTAAGACGCTCATACACTGGGTTGAAGACAGTAGCGTGACACAATGCTCCAAAAGAAGAACAGTGTGGTGCGGTAAAGGTTTTGACAGCTGAAGGTGTTTCCGAACAAGAAATTAGTTTAGTCTACGGTGAACATTGCATCTCATTGTACACTGTAAAGCGTTGGATCAAATGGTTCAGGTAGGGACGTGAAAGTTGCAAAGTCAATTCAAAGGCCACCTTGCAAACCACAACTGGCGTAGTTGAAGTGGGAATACAATGCAACATCCTCCGTACTGCCCAGATTTGTCGCCTTACGACTTTCCCACCTTTCGGGAATTTGAAAAAACATCTCAAAGGCACCATTTGTGTTGGATAATGTCGAGAAGGAGTCAGTTACAGGCTAAAATAAGAAATAACAACGTCAAATAGCACAAATTGCAGATTACCGCAGACACATGGTTGAACGCAACGTTCCTTGTAACGCGTCTGCAGCAATCTGTTCTATTTGACGTTGTTATTTGTTATTACGCACAAAGGTATTTATTTTACTCAGTTGCAGACTATTTGAATCAGTAGTCCAAAGAGTTGTATGAGACCGGAATCACGTGGCTCGTTTCTCAATGGGATAAATGTATCAATGTTCATGGAGAGCGCTTTCAAATAAAGTACTCTGTCATATAGTCGCATTGGCACACTTTCATTTGACTTGCCCTCGTATTTGACTTTTCCGTATTAGTCCAGGTTAGAAAGCCGTATAATCTTTCATATTTCCATCATCATCACATTAAGGATTAGGATGAAGAACCAGTTCATGACTATATATTTTCTGCAAGGAGACTGTGCCTTGGTGGTACTATTAAACGAATTATTTTAGCATATATAAATCCTGTATCCAGCGTATGATGTTAATCACCGATTTTACCATCTTTTTTGGTGAATATAGCCATTGTTTGAACCGCCTTTCTTAATGTCTGGTGGAATTTTTCAAACTAATGTTTCTCATATGCACGCCACTGTGGCTTACCAATTTTAAGTTTTCTACATTTAAAATTGTATCATTGATAATCATACCAGATTAAATGTTAACCACTCCCATCCCTGGGCGATCAGAGTTATTTAATGCATCAATGAAAGTGGAAAGTTTTTCATGAATGTCTGCCATTTGTGTCTGAAGCAATACGAGTGGGACGCTCTTTGGCATGAAAAGTGACTGCGTTTTGTACCTCACCGTTCTTCATTGATTTCAAATTGTTTTTCAATCTACTAAAAATTCCTAGTAATAATGTCAAAGTAGCAGTTGTCGTTTTATTTAGTGGTTTCCCAATAATACCTGATGACCCATGATCATAGCGCATATAGGTACTATTTAAGTTTTCTGATATGTTTTAAGCTTTTTCCTCCTTTTGAGTTTATTGTTTTGCTAAATCAAAACTTTTACGCTTCCTTTGTATCATTGTAATGATTATATTCGGTTAAACATTCTATTTTAATGGCCTTTATAATTAAAAAAGACTATTAACACCCTGAAATAGAACCTTGAATTTCTTTTGGCAGACATCTTGAATTTTACCAATTTGGTAAAAATGCTCAAGGTTTAGCGTCTGGTACTCATCGGATTTGAAATCAGCTAGTCGAATTCTTATAGAAAACACCAAAAAACCTTATATATTGTAACGGATTCGGTGCGACTTCCACTTTCTTGAAATGAAGACACAGTTCTTGATAAAAACACAGGAAATTTATTTACACTATGTACAGGAAAGATCTTCAACAACTGCTAAATTATTCATCAGCAATTAAGCAATTATCACACAACACCGTAAACTCAACGTTTACACACGTAGAAATGCATCTTCGCATTCTTTGGACCATTCAAACTTTTGCTTGCTCTCCGTCAGCTTATGCAAAGGTCGTGCAATGTTGGAAAAACCCTTTACAAACTTCCTGTAGTACGTGCAGAGCCCCAGGAAACTTCGCAGCTGATGGATGTTTTCGGGACGACTCCAACTCTTGACCGCGGATACCTTTTCCGGATCGGTTTGTACACCCTCAGAAGAGATGATGTGACCAAGGTAGTTCACTTCCCGGCGGAACAAATTACATTTGGACGGGCTTAACTTCAGATTGGCTTCCTTAAGCTTCTGCAGCACCTTCCTAAGATTTGCCAGATGTTCTTCGTAACTGCGTCCCACGATGATGATATCGTCTAAGTAGACCAGACAGGATTCGTAGGAAAGTCCTCTTAACACTGTCTCCATAAGACGCTCGAACGTAGCTGGTGCATTGCAGAGGCCGAAGGGCATCACTTTAAACTGCCATAAGCCTTGTCCAGTTGTAAACGCTGTCTTCTCTCGGTCCTCAGGGTGTATCTCAACCTGCCAGTAGCCGCTCTTCAAGTCCAGGGTCGAAAACCACTTGTGTCCGGAAAGAGTGTCCAAGGTGTCGTCTATCCGTGGAAGAGGGTAACTGTCTTTCTTGGTGATTTCATTCAGTCGTCGGTAATCGACACAAAATCTGGTGGAGCCATCTTTCTTTCGGACCAAGACGATGGGAGAGGCCCAAGGACTGGATGATGGTTCGATTACATCATTCTCCTTCATCTCTTTCAGAAGGGTTTCAACCTCTTCCTTTTTAGCGAACGGTAGTCGTCTTGGATGCTGTTTAATAGGGGGGTGTTCTCCAGTGTAAATCCTATGCTGCGTTAAATTCGTACGGCCAACATCCTCCGATGTAGATGAAAACAGATGCTTGAAGTCGTCCACCAATTGTTCCGCAGCAGTTCTTTGATCCTTCGATAAGGGTGCACTCCCAATTAACTTCGATGTCAAGGACTCAGAAGACACAGTCTCGGGGGAATTGATTCTTCTAATGATGCAGTTTACTGGAGTACAAGTTGCTAACACTTCACCTTTCCGAATATTCCTTGGCCTTTCACTCACGTTGGCGACTCTTACAGGAATTACATCCTTAGAAAGGTCCACAAGCGTAGATGCTACCAGCACTCCTTTTAGGTTATTGTTTAGGTTGGGGTATTCAACGAGTCCAAATCGAAAACTATTGCTTTCTTCAATAGAGCCAGGTATTAATGATTCTGACCTTGAGGGAATCGATAAATCTGTTTGGGCTATTATTTGATGAGCGGATTTTACATCACTTTCTGCGGGGAAAACGGCTATGTCTTCTCTCATCGAGTGCAGCTCGTTAGTCTTGAAGTCGAGAGTGAAGTCATATTTCTTCAAAAAGTCCAATCCGAGAATGAAGGGGTCCGTGATATTAGCGACGAATGCCGTATGATGGTAGGTGGCATTCCCAAACACTATTTCCAAGTCCACTTTACCGTCAATCTCGATCTTGTCACCTGTCACAGTCTGGAGACTTACGCGTGGCGATGTCCACAGCAGTTTCAATCCAAATTCACGAGCCACATCTGTCCTAATGATTGTCACATTGGCTCCAGTGTCAACAATCAGTCTGCAGGGGTTCCCATTTACATGTGCGTAAATGAAAAGTCCATCACTGCCACTACTAGAAGAGGAAATCTGCAGAGCTTTAGTGGTGGTGATTTCCTTCCCTCGCGTAGTTTGGCGAGCCGGACAACTCCTTCGCAGGTGTCCTTCACTACCGCATTTCCAGCACTTCTGCTCTTGTTTCTTTTGGGCTGTTATGCTGCTCAGATGTCTTGTCAAGTCACCGAGTTGTCTCTCAAGTTCAGCGAGGTGGGACGACCTGGAATCAGACTCATCAGCTTCCTGAGTCCGGATTAGATGGCGATCCACACGGGTTGCTTCTTGGGCGGCCTCGTATCTCATCGCATACATCAAAGCGGATTTCAAGTCGTTTACATTCGCCATCCGGAGGGCCTTCTGGATCTCAGGATTCCGAACTCCGTCGATGAAGTAGTTGAGTGCCAGGTTGTCCCGAACATCCGCAGGACAGTCGCAAAAAGCAAGATGAGACAGTCTCTCGACGTCCGCCGCTAGCTCTTGCAGGGTTTCCCCGGTTTTCTGGAAACGGGACTTCAACTGGAGTCGGCTGAACTCTTTCTGGCACTTCTCACCGAAGCGAAGCTCCAACGCAGATGTGAGGACGGCGAAATCCAGGCGCTGGCTGTCCGGAAGGGTCTGAAGAATGTCCGCTGCGTCACCTCTCAGGGATGCTGCAAGATGGCAGGCCTTGGTAGCAGAGTCCCATCCGTTCGCTTCCGCCACTATCATGAATTGGGTTTTGTACACCTGCCACGAACTTTTCCCATCAAATGTGGCCAGTTTAATGGACGGTCGAGCAACAGATGTGGGAGCGCAAAACTGTACAGAGCTGCTTTCCGCGGTCGCCAATCTCCTTTCCATGTCTTTAATTTTCTCATCCACATGATTCTCAACTGTTGCGATACGGTTTTCTACTGTTTCAAATTTTTCATCAAAAGCATCAACTCGATGCTCTATCTCATTGAATTTATTTTCCATCACAGTCTTTACCGAAGTAAGGTCGTTTTTAATTTCCTCTTGGTTAGAAGCTAAATCCTTTTTCAGCACCATTAAATCACTTTTCCATTGTTCTTGATTAGCCGCCATATCATTTTTTAATTGTTCTTGATTAGCCGCCATATCATTTTTTAATTGTTCTTGATTAGCCGCCATATCATTTTTTAATTGTCCTTGATTAGCCGCCATATCACTCTTCACAGAGTTGATTGCATCAAGCAGTTGTTTTAATTGTTCATCCATTGCGCGAGTAATCACCATAAAATTAAAGTCCAAATTTAAAAAGTCTTTATGAAAAAATGTCCAAAGTCACACTTACTGCAAGAAAGTCCTGAAGTAGCCCCACGTTGGGCGCCAAATTGTAACGGATTCGGTGCGACTTCCACTTTCTTGAAATGAAGACACAGTTCTTGATAAAAACACAGGAAATTTATTTACACTATGTACAGGAAAGATCTTCAACAACTGCTAAATTATTCATCAGCAATTAAGCAATTATCACACAACACCGTAAACTCAACGTTTACACACGTATTTACTTCCAAATACGAAAACAACACAGCGAAATGCCTCGCTATAAACAGAGCAAAATGCCCTCAGCTCGAAATATCAATCCAAACTAAACTGTTTATCCATCGCTAACGGCTTTTATACACCGAAAAGAATTTTCCACAACATTCTTACCTCTTCGCGAAATGCGTAGACCGTTATCAACGAAAAGAAAGAAAATAGGGGTCGTATACTTTAGCCGAATGAAAAAGGGGTTGTATATTCATTACGGGAAACTATTTACAGGTTACGTTCCTACAATAATTACTATTTACAGAATTTGTAACAATATATATACAAAAAAGAGGCTTCATGACATTTCAATGAGTATACTGTGTCGATTATTTCCTGATTTTTCTTTTGCTTTTCAAATTTACTTATTTCTCAGCTCTGAAACTGCTATATTGATGTGTAGTACCGGAATGTATATCTATAAAAGACTATGCAGGAGCGTTTATAAGTTTTTATGCTCCTTATACAAATCCCTTTGACCTTACATTTTTGTCCATTCTGCAAGTTCGCGTTTAAGTTCGTTGTTGCAATTTCAAATCCTCGCCAGCAAATTTAAAAACATGAAATGTTTTAAAATTTGCAACTGCTTTGTTGCTCTATTTTATAGATGTATGAAACCATCTAAGATTTCCTTAAAAAAACTGAAAATTCATTAAAAAAGTACCACGCACTTCTAACACGTGTACTTGAGTACACACACCCACTTATCTTTTGTTGTTTAAAATATTGGGTTATTTACTAGGCATTAAAGGAAATCGTTTTTTTCTACAAATCATATTTTTAATTCATTTAAATCTCTCTTTCTGGAAAATTTCGTGTAAAATAACGGAAGTGCTTACTGTCTCTGCAAGCTGGAGGACTTCCTTTCCATTCACCCAGATGACAGTACACGTTTCCTGGTTTCGCTTCCTCGAAATCTTCCTTACACATGTAGGTGACTTTGCCACCATGCGTTTCGTTGATGCTGACCACCGCTGTGTTTCTCGTTCCAGGGGGCGTCACACGACATGCAGCTGAAAATAAATGTAATTGAATAAAACAGAGAATATATAGCTCTGTTAATAGAAAAGTGACATAATTCAAATATTGGCATTTTAGAGTTAATATAATGAAAAGGCACCCTGAAGCCTTTTCATTAAAGTATTTTTTTCAAGAATGCATTATAATTGAAAGTATAACAGGAAAAAAAAAGTATTTTATTCATATGCGCTGTTCTGATTAACACGTTGTTCCATTAGAAAACTTTTAAACTGCTCTTAACCGACTAAATGCAATTTTTTAAATGTGTCACTTTTCTATCAACGGAGAGATATATGTATATTCCCTATACAAATCCACAGTTAACGTTGGATCTCGACCAAAATTGGCAGGGGAGTACTTGGACACCCCGAAAGAAGGCAGGGGAGTTTCGGAAAGCCAAATAAGTGCCGAACGTTCGAATTTTAATTTAAAGACCCAAAAATGGCATTAAATAGTTCTTTCTACCCGAAATAATAATTTGACTGTCTTGATTTCAGTCTCATTCGAAAAGCCATCGAAAAATACCCTTAGAGTAGGTAGACAGAGCTGCGGATTTTAAAACTACAAAGTCTTAAAATCACCAGGATAAAAGTTACAGTGACCTCTCACTTATACGCGACCAAAGGGGACAACGAAATTTTCGCGCACAAGTGAGATTCACGCAAAAGTGAAAACCCCCAAAAATAAGCTTAAATGCAGTAAGTTATCAACAGTTATAGTAATACTAATAGTACACTACTGATACTAATGAATAAATACGCTCATAGTTTCCATTTATGCATTGTAATTTAATAATAATATAAAATTTGAAGTTGTACGTTTTGTCATTTTTTATACACTGTACAGTATGTAAGCGAATTCCACAAAACCTAAAAACTGTCGCGTGATCAGTGTCATAGTCTGTGAGGATACAAAAGATCCTCGATACAGTATGTCGATGCTTTCCGCTTGACCACGACTTTTAGGAACGTCAACCTTTTCGCATGTAACCCGTTCTGCCCTCTCGATGTCAATCGCAAGACTAAATGCACCCCTAATTGCACACTTGCGCGAAAAAAATGCGTTCTTGGAAACATTTTGAACATTGGAATAAAGGTGTGTAAAAGCATTCCAAGAGACATCAAGAAGGGTACAAATCTTCCGATACGCAAAGCGTGGATAGGCGATTTAACTAAAACTTGAAATTTTTTTATCGTGCATAAGTGAAAGGTGCGTTTTAGGTTTCGCGTATAAATGAACAAGAGTTAACATTTTTTCCCTATATCGCTGGCCGGGCCCGTGAGAAAAACGCGCATAAGTGAAAAACGCATATAACAGAGGTCGCGTATAAGCGAGAGATCATTGTATAAGCATTTTTAAGTGAAGGAATATCACTATTAAATCGGAAATTTATCGTCTGCCGCGAGCTCAATTTTAATTAGCGTGAATAAAATCATTGAGAAGAAATATATGTTGCCATTTTTTCCTCGACTGTGAACAAATAAATTATTGCTTTTATTTTGAGACTTTTCCTGTAATCGGAGGATTAAAAAAATTTCCTTTTTGGCTATTTTTTCGTGATCAGTGGGGAAATATAAGTTTTTTTTTTTTTTTTGTTCAAGCCTTGATTATTGAATACGCGTCAATTAACACAGCTTTTTATTTCGAGGTAGATCGTGCAAAGCCGGGCAACGCAACTTGTGTTTTATTTTTGTAAGATTTTAGGATAGAAGTGTTACATAATTTGGCAGAGTAATTCCAACTAAACGACATGGACATATCACTGACGAGGGGAGGGGCATTTTACATTTGTTCTTTTTTCTGTTTTTTTCAAAAGCTCAAATATTTACTACAGTCGAATCACGATAACTCGGAGCTTATAACTCGAATATTCATTTATCTTGAAGTTTGCATCGGGTCCCAAACTCTTAAAACTGTTGTGGAAACTTCCCATAACTCGAACTATCAATTACTCGAACATTTTAGCCGGTACCTTGGGACCAGGGTTGCCAGACGTCCCGGATTTCAAGGGACAGTCCCGTATTTTGAATAATTGTCCCGCGTCCCGGGGAACTTCCATACGGGACGTCCAAAGTCCCGTATTCTAGCTGATAACAATGTTTTACAGAACGAGACATTATTTTAATATAAGGGAAAAAAAATAAAGTAAAACAAAAAATGTGCAATAATGAGCTATAAGAAAATCACGTGGCAGCAAATGCAAAAATCATCTTCCTTTTTGATTTGGTTTGTATGTTTTTGTTTTGGCGGCAAACTATGAGGAACCAAATGGTTGCTTCTTCTTTACTCATTGACTAATGTTGGAAATATATCTCTGCGCACGCGTCGTCAATCGCAATGAAAACGATGTCTATACTTTGAAAGGCGACATTTTGTGAGGTTTAGGGGGGGGGGGAGAAAGGCTTTCACCGTCAAAAAATTCATTTTATTTACGAATTTTTTCAAAGAAAATGGTTTGGGTAAATATATTAAAACCTTTTGTGCATTATTATGTATCGTTTGAAGAATATTCTATAAATTTTGATCAAAAAATATCCACAGAACAAGCCGGTGACAGGGCTTTTCACAGATCACCTTTGGAGAAAGATGATTTGCGGTGTTTAATGTATCTCAGCTGACATTTATCTGGAATCAAGTTCTGTTTGAATTTAGTCAAAGTATTATAAATTTATCCTCCCCCTACGTTCTCAGATCTTTTTTGGTTTGACTTTAAAATTTTTGGCGGCCGTTTGAAATTGAAAGAGCTATTTTTCACGAAAAATTCCGCTATTTTGTTAGTAAAAAAAGCATTAAAAAAATAAATAAACCTCATACTCAAAGTATGGAGGAGATTTTTTTTTTGGAAGAATGTGTATACAAAATTGATCGGTCAGTTGGTTTTAAAATGGGAGTGAACACCGACTTTGAAAGAGTGGTTTTGAGAAAAACGTGTTTAAAGTTTTAGAAGCTAAAAGGCATCAATTCCAGCTCCATAGAAGACAGTCCCTCTAGCAGCTTCGATTTCCTTAGCCTTTTCTTCTTTCATTATTTATTTATTTTATATTTAACTAACCCCAAGTAAGCAGCACTGACATTCTGAGCGTCATCCGCAGCTTTCAGAACAGCTGCATTCTTCGGTAGCTGTCGGAGCTACAGTTTGAAGGAGCGAAGACTGAATGCTTGAAAACTTTGAGAATTTTGCTCGAAACGACTTGAAATTTTGGGAATATATTTTTGAAATGCTTCATTACAAGACGAAATAAAAAAGGAAAAACCACTTTTTTAATACTGCAAAACCTTCCCCCCCCCCTCCCCAATGCTTTGTTACGATTGAATTTTTCAGATTTATCATGACTAGACGCCTTAATAATCCCCCCGCCCCCCGTTTTTACTCCTAGAAGCCTGTCCCGTATTTACTGTTTTTAATTCTGGCAACCCTGCTTGGGACTTGGAGTTCTTGAGATTTGACTGTATGTTGTAAATGGTTAGTTTGAGTGATTAAAGGTAGGGTATACTTTACTCTTCTGTCCCTTACTAGAAGTGACATTTGAATCGCTGATTTTGGAAAGGGCGTAAGTCACCACTTTTGACAAATCGAGATAATAATGGGAAACAGTACTGTGTTAGTAAACCTACTAAATGAGATTAAAAACGGCATAAGTCTGTATGAATAGTGATTGATAAAAATGGAGGGGGGGAATTTGCGATGGCTTTGAAAAGAGCGTTAGTCATTGAACTTACGCCCATTTCAAACTCATTGACAATTCTAATAGATGTGGCTGGTTGTGCAAGGTAATGTGTTTTGTTTCTCTTGTGGTACAGTGTTTTATGAACTGTTGTGGGTAATCGTCAGTATTTTGCCATATTGCATCATCATTTTACCAATATTGCATCGTCATTATCTATGCTGTTTTGGGTTACTTAATTTTTTTAAACATTAATGATGGACAAAGTAGATGAAAAAAACGTAAAAAAGGAGTCAGAAACATGCTTTGATTCACTTTCTGAAGAGAAATGTGACGGTGTCCTTGCTAATTTGTACTCTATGCAATCAAAGACAATACAAGACGTCTATTTTTAGTCCTTCGTTGATCACCATGAAGTCGAAAAACATCGTCCCAGAAGAGAGAACCACGAGTGATGCAGTCAACTTTCAGCTATCATGTCATGCAGGGCTCCCAAAAAGTACCTGTTTGTCAAAAGGTTTTTCTCAGTCTTCACAGCGTGCTCGAAAAGAAGCTAAGGCGTTTACATGGATTGTTAAGAAGAGGAGACACTCTAAAAGAACTGCGCGTTCAAGATCCTCGACCAAATTTTGAGATTTCCGCCATTGAAATCAACCGAATGGTGGAGCATATTAAATCATCTCCCACGAAAACGTACCACTATTCCAGTGGAGAAAACGTCTACGTCCCTGATTCTGGTAGCCAGAATCATGCAATGATTCTGGCTACCAGAAAGGATCTCTTCACTGTCAAAGTGCTACGCCCCAAAGAAGTCAAAGATTTCAGTCAATGGGGACCAGAGTTTTATAAGAAATCCTGCGTCCCTTTGAAAAAAAAACCCGCCCGGGCCAGAAGAGTGATCATCGCGATTTATTCTCCGCCAGTTCCAACAAAATGTACGTGTTTTGTTCTTCAACACCTGGATCCTTATTGCTTTTGACCGAACTGAAGGTCTTAACTACAACAGTTACAAACTCTTGAAAGTCAAGAACATCCCCGATCTACCAACTACGCCAGCAAACTGATCTGGTGCCCATCAATGAAAAGAAGTTGACTGACATTAGAAAGGTCCTCCCTCACGTACCCGAGTAACACCATGGATTTTACAAAAGGATCCTCTCTTGGAAAACGACGGCTTCTGACAACGCCAGCGACGACAATGAAATGTAATTTAGAAACATTTATACAACTGATAATAGTTTATTTTAGTTTTTTTTTATTTTAGTTTGATTTAGTTGTATACTTGTAACATTTATACAACTAAAATATCTTTAAAATAAGTGCAAAGAAAATATTTTTTATTGCCAAAAACCGATTGGTTTTGAAAAGGGCGTAAGTCATCTAATTTGTAAATTCGGTATTTGATCCAAATTAATTCGGAAATTAACCAAGACTTTACTGAACATATGCAAAAGCTTAAGATAACGGTTTTATCAAGTTTTCTAATAAATTACTTTTAAATAAAAAAAAACAGCCTTCAAAAAATAACCAGGAAATAAAAAGAAAAAAAAAATAACTGATTACACTTACATTCTATTTCCTACCCAAACATAAAAATGAAATTTATTTTACAATTCCAATATAAACATCAACTAAACTAAACACCGAATTATAAAATAAACACTGATTTAAATTACAATACGATGAATTATTTTAAATACCTAACTAATTATATACGATCTCTTAATTTTTAATAACTTTTTGAAGTCGGAGCCTCCTATAAACTACTACCTAACGTAACTGAGTAGGTTAAGTTTTAAAGACTAATTTCGCGTATAGTTAAATTAGTGTTTAATTCAGGATTCGGTGGGTTGTCAGTTACGTTATGTAGTTCTTTACAGGAGGCCCCGACTTCAAAAGGTTATTAAAAATTAAGAGATCGTATATAATTAAGTTAGGTATTTAAAATAATTCATCGTATAGTAATTTAAATCAGTGTTTATTTTATAATTCGGTGTTTAGTTGATTTTTGTACTGGAATTGTAAAATAAATTTCATTTCAATGTTTGGGTAGGAAATAGAATGTAAGTGTAATAAGTTATTTTTTGTCTTTTAGTTTCTGGGTAGTTTTTGAAGGCGGGTTTTTTTTTTAATTTAAAAGTAATTTATTATTTACTTTTTAGTGGTGTATATAACACGGCGAGAATCTCGGAGACTTCCCACGACTGTGAAGAAAGGCTTTTTCAAATGCGTAACTGTGTACAAAAAAAATTGTGTTCATCATTAGTTCAACTTTATCAAAGTTCGCTTTCCAAAAGCAAATGCACGAGTCACTTAATTAAAAAAAAATCGCTTTAAGTATGAATTTGTAAAATTGTAAATTTTAGAATTGTAATATTGTAAATTGTAATTTATGTTTCGCATGTTTTTATGTGTCATGTAACTCGTGATAAAAGTCGCATTTTCTTCACATGACCCCACTATAGATAAAGATTAAAAATTCTACTAGAATGAATTTTACGCTTGCTTCAGAGAATCCTTAATTCAAAATGTTCATTATCATTACTCTTAATAATATATATTTTTAGTACTTTCTTTAACTGTAAGTAAAGAAAGTATATACCTTTGTTTTAATGCCTTTGTTTATCAATGGGTTTTATATTTAATCGTTTGTACGGGAAATTGCATGAAATTTATTATTTTAACTTTTCCCTAAAGAACAAATAGGGTGAATCAAAGATTTGGAACCTAAGTTAGACCACCCCTAAACAAAACCACCACTAATCAAAAAAAAAAAAAAACCCATAAAAACCGGTTCACTAAGTGAGACGATACAAAAAGTTAATAAAGTACAAATCGATTTAAATGTGAGTAGGATATTTGAAGAGTTCCTTCAATTTCATCAGACCTGAACTTGATTACCATTAGACCACCAAGGAAGTAAACCATTTCAAACAAAAAAAAAAGGATTTTCCTTATCGGTACAGGCAGGTGCGTGCACAGAAATTTTGGAGCCCATCACAAATGACTTTTCCGGGCCCCTCTCCATACTGTTTACCCCTATATTTCACCCTTAGTTGTAAAAATATTGGTCCCCCTTCAGGCTCGGGCCCGGGCCAACAGGTGTCCCTCCCCCCTCCCTGTGCACGCCCCTGGGTACAGGTGTCTTCTAGTATTTATGGAAGATTGTACAAAGAAAAAACAAATCCGACGAGTTCAGAACCTCCTCCTTTTTTTCAAGCCTGCTAATTAATGTAAACCTAATTTCAAATTGAACTGGCGGCATCGTGAAATAGTAACTCCAGAATATTGGTCAAACTTCAGAAATCATACACAGTTATCTATATATATATAAATGAATGTTTGTCTGTATGTCATCCATTAACTCAAAAACTACCCGGCAGATTTGGCTGAAACTTTCACCGTTTGTTATTTTTAGTACTGGGAATGTTTATAGACCAGTTCGAAAAAAATCCGATCGATAGTTCCTTTTTTATTCCAATTTAAGTCACAATCCATTGGATAAATACGAATAAAATTATCGGCTGCAGAAATTAATTCGCGTGAAAGATCTCATTGATAAGAAGTTAGCTGTTGCCATTTTTCTTGAGTTTGAACAAATAAGTTCCTTCTTTATTGTTTTATGGCTTTTCATGCAACGGGGGGATTTAAAACTTTTTCTATTTGATATTTTTTAACGATTGATTGATCTTGCAAACTGCGTGAGTACGATTTTTGAGTATAGTCATGGCTTCACTTGATACCTGGACCGATTATTATGAAAATTGTTATATATATATGTATTTTTCCACGGAGACGGTGCATAATATGCTCATTGAAGCCACTCGCCACCAGGTGGCACTGCAGAGTAGCAACTTCTGCCCCGTTCACCCGATTGTCATGAAAATCAGTATAATGATGTTTTTTTTTTGTTGGTGTAGCAACGAGCGTCGGGTACAGCTAGTAATGTATATTATTAAAGAATATAAATTAAATCGTGGGGGAGGGGTGTTCTGTATTCAATTCCCCCTCAATTGAACACTAAATATATTTAAAAATCGGAATATTAAATAAAGAACTTTATATTTTAATGCCTAAATAAAGTTATTTATTAGTAAATAAAATATTAAGGTAATTGACTCAACTATTAAAGTAGCAAAATATATTTAATTTACTGCTTTGCTACGCAGTAATAAATACATTAGTAACACCTATAATAAAAAATAACCATGCGGCGCAGCGTTGAGAAAATTAATCATCCATGTGCCGCGAGAATTAAATATCGTTCAAGAGAAAGCCAAAACCTTAGGTGTGAAAATACACCGATCACAGCAACACCACGTGACCATGACGAATGAAATTTAAAGTTTCTTGGATTTCTCCGGGACCCCTTATCAGATCCAGAATAAATTACAATGGGACCATCTGGGAAGTATACCCTTCCAAACAAAAAAAAAATTTCAAATCGGTCCAGTAGTGCTGGAATAATTCGAAAATACACATAAAAAGCCGCGATACGAAATCATAAAATCCTTTTTTGAAGTCGGTTAAAAATCAATTACTGGTGACATACGCACTTTTCAAAATCAGCGACTCATTTAATTACGTTCATACTGATCGTTGTTACTGATGAAATTACCACTTTATTTAAGCATTTTTTAGAGGTTTCAAACTGCTATGCTGTCAATTGACAACATTTACTTGCAAAGCATTATCTTCATTCCTCTTTAAAACAGTATCAAATTAGTTCCAAAACTCCAGAGTTCTCACACTCTTAAGCCACGACCCATTTTGTAAAAACTGCCATTAGTGTATCAGTTTGCATTCTAATGAATTCATCAGAAAGATGTGATTACAGGTCTGTGATTATAGGTGGAAGAGTCCTTACAACGTGATTTTTCCAAACTAATTTGGTACTGATTTAAGGAGGGAGTGCTTATAAAGTAAATGCTGTGGATTGATAGATAGCATAACACCCTGAAATATCTGACAAATGTTCAAATAAAAACATAAAACAGTCAGTTTCGATATTCATTTCAAAAATATTCAAATGTAGCAACCAATTGGAGACACAATTTTCAACCTAAGTTTTGTGACAATTCGAGACAAAACGAGAATTGAATTTAATAGCAAATGAGCATTTACCCGAGATATCGTTACTTTTCTTGACAGTGAATGCGCACTGAAGTCGCGCAAAGATCTGGTTTCATAATATTTTTCAAATATGTTGGATGTTAAACAGGAAAGTGGAGTATTCAGCCAGGGATAATGGGATATAAAGCGGAACGTCTGGTCAATTTATCTTCACAATTCAGATAGATGAAGATGACAGCTGTTGGCTTAAAAGATACTGAACTGAGCAGTCTGAAGTACGATGATTGTCCGTAAAGTAAGTACAGATTTGAAGAGAAGCAAATGAAAACTTTTTTTTTTTTCAAATCAAACTTTGATTTGCATGAAAGAGTATACTTTAAACTGTATTCTTCGGACATGTTTCGTAGAGGGAAAGCAGTTTTTCTATGCTATCTTTATAGAAAGATGGCCACAGTGACGAGAGCCATTGTTAAACTCCCATTTCTTGTGTGGTCCTTGCTATCTAAGAGACTCTCCAAAATCGGTTTTCAAAATCAAGAATTCTGTTGTCAGGAGGTGCGCGAGAAAGATCGAGGCTGTAAGGTGTAAGTAATAGAATTCTTTCAAACTAAATTTTTGAATAGGGTTTTGAGTGACACCAACACAATCGCCACTTTTGACTATCACGTGGAAAAGTTGGTTTCCCACCACGAAAAATGTCAGAACAATAGTGGCAACTTAGTTGGAAAATAGTTTAAAACGTTCTTTCATGTAAAAATAAACTCTGTTCAGAAAAAATGACGGATGTGCTTTACTTCACAACGTTACTTACTTTCCGGACAGCCCTCGTAATTAATTTCAGACTGAATCCAAAATGTTTAAATATTTGTTGCAAAGATTACCTGGTTCGCAACGTGGATCGTCGGACCACCGTCCTTCTCTGCAAATAAACATTTTCTGCCAGTCTGTTGTGCCTGCCGGATCGTACCCTGAGTCACAATGAAGAAACAGTTTTTCTCCATCTTTTAAAAGCGTTCCGATGGCTATCTACAACAAACAAAATCTAAAATATACCTTTTGCTTATAATTTTAAATTATAAGCAAAATAATTTTAGTTATATTTTGCTTAAAATTTTTTTTGAAGATTTTCATATAAAAAAGAGCACTTTCGTTGTCGTATTATGTTTGCTTAACATTTTTATTAATACCACAGCACTTAATTGTTAATTTCATTTCATCAGAAATGGACATTCAAATGCAAACCATACAAGATGTAAATTTGGAAGTGAGCACGATACAAGGGAAGAAATCTGGAGAATTCAAAGCTATTGCACTTTGGCTTTCTCAGGAAAGTCATTTTGACCCAAAGTAAGCGTTATAGTACCGAGAATACATGGCGCTTACAATCGAGATAGTACTTTTACGAGGGGTTTAGTGCAGGGGTTCGCAACCTGTGGGTCCCGGTCCCTAAGGGGGTCGCGAAGCATTTCTTAGGGGGTCGCGACATTATCCCTAAATTAAAAAATGTATCATTGCATAGTTTAACGAGCTGATGTGTGCATCACATGACTTCCTTTTACTCCAATTTAATGTCATTTTCTCATTATTGGCAGTTTTAATGTGATTCAATAGTTTACTCTCTAAATATCACCAACAGCGGCCAAATTAAAACCAGATTTTAAAAAATAAATAAATAAAAATCGCCAAATTTGTCACCAAGCTGGCGACAAAACTTGGCGACCAAAAGACTGGCAATATATTGCCAAGTGTCCGCCAAATTATAACACCACTTGAGTTTACATAGAAATTAACAATGATTTCCACCAAAAATGGGCAAAAGACCCCCTTTAGAGCATTCGAATGCAACCAAAAAGGGAGATTCACAACTAGATTCCACTAGGAGTCTAAGTACCAAGTTTCAACTTTCTAGGACATTCCGTTCTTGAGTTATGCGACATACATACACACACATACGCACATACATACGTACATACAGATGTCACGAGAAAACTCGTTGTAATTAACTCGGGGATCGTCAAAATGGATATTTCGGGTGTCTGTACGTTCCTAGGCATATATCCACGTGTTGTCGGGTTGAAAAATAAACTCAACATTCATTCGGGGGTGAGCAAAATGGAAATTAAGGCCGATTTTTAGTGAAAATTTTTTCGCGAATACAATACTTCCTTTTTTGTAAAAGGAAGTAAAAATTAAAATACATAGAAAAAAATAGCATCATTTTGGAGTAGCATCAATACTTGAGCGCAGTGGCGAATCTAGGAGAGGAACTGTGGGGCTGTATCACCCCCCTCCCTGTACTAGAGTGGCTGATCGTCAACGTCCTCTACGATTATCTTAAATTTTGGTTTAGGGACTTCAATATCTGCAAAACTTCCGCGAAAGAGTACCGAATATTTCTCCCTCTATAACATCATCTAAAATTGTCTAAAATTTCGTTTTTGGAACTGCCATTCTAAATAGTTTCTTTGAGAGATTTTCTTCACCCCAAACCTTATCTTAAAAAATGTCCTGTAATTGCGTTCTTAGGACGTAACTTTGAAATATTCCTTGGAAGTGCACCGAACCCCAATCCGACCCCTAACTTCATCAAAAATAGCCAAGAAATAGTTTCTTAGGATTTTGATTTTGAAAACAATTCCTAGGGAGTGCCTATTGTCCCCCTTCACATCATTAAACATCGCATTAATTTTCCCTTTAAGCCCTTAAATTTAAAAAACAAAATCCCTCTTTTTTTTTTTTTTTTTTGTTGTTTTCAAAGATAATTTTATATTCAGTTTTTTTTGACTGAAATTTCGAAATATTTCCGCAATCCTTTCTCGCTCCATGTCATTAAAACTCTTCTAAAATTTCGTTTTTGGATTTTCAATTTCGAAAGAACTCCGGAGGCGAGGCTCCAAATCTTCTTTCTAATGTTTGCGAAGATGGCCTGTAATTGCGGTTCTAGGACCTAAATTTCAAAAAAATTTCCGGGGAAGGTAGGCTAAACGCCTTTCCTTCCCTTGACTTTAACAAAGATGATTACGGCAATTTATTTTTATTTTTGAAAAATTATAAAATTCTCCTCCCCTAAGGTGAAAAATTGTTTAAAACTTCATCTTTAGGAATTCAATTTCAAAAAATTTCAGAGGCAGAATCTTCGATCTTAAACCGTTCATAAAAATTTCTGAACCTCTTCTTTTCCTCCTAACTTCACCAGATTTTGTGTAAACTGCAATTTTAGAACTTCAATTTCGAACATTTTCCGGGTTAAGACCTTCGCGTATGTTACATTTACGACTATAGGTTCATATTATTAGGTATATTTCTTCACTTTTATAACCCAATTCTCTTAATTTGATTGCTCATATGCTAGTAATGACTCTCACCCCTCCAAGCAAAATTCTGGACTCTCCTTCTCCCTCTCTTGCTATACAAAAATTTGAAAAATATTGATGACTATCAAACCCCCTCCTCGCAAATTTTTGTTCTCGCGACGGCCTTGTTGAAAGAAATTGCCTTCATTTACTTCAATGAAAGTTGGAAAACTAAGACTATGTAAGATTTTCATGAGCTCAGCTCCTCCAAACAGCAAATCCTGCATTCGCCTCTGCTAAGACGCAAGATTTTTCAAAGTGTCAAAATGCATGTTTAATATTGTAGTGACTATCTTTTTTTTTTTTTAATTTTTACAATCTATTGTGTTTTACCCATAAAGAATAAATACCTCAAGCTCCTTGAGTTATTATGTCAAATATACATACACAATGTCTACTCATACAAACACACACAGATACACACACATACACACACAGAGATATACAGTCGAGTCCCGACTTACGCGAGAGATGCGTTGCAACATTCCTCGCGTAAGTCGAAATTTCGCGTTGTAGAAAAATGCACGCATTCAATTTTTTTTAGAAACATATCGAATTCTTCTATATATTGTTAAACACCCCTTAAACTGTTTTAAAGCATTATTAAACTATACATTACAATTTCTTACATAAAGAATTGAGCTTTTACTGTATTTAAAAAATGAAAAAAAGGCTGTTTTATTCAGCACAAAATACTTTAAGATGCACAAAATGGATGATCGATGGGAGGGAAAGACATAAAATAAAACAGCACGGTACGCATAGTATATAGTAATAATAAAATGATTTATATAATAGTATTGTACAATAGATATAGTAATGATATTTATGGGTTGAAAAATAAAGATGGTGATGATTTGTGCTTCATGATCTTATTCTTTTTTAATACATTTTTAAATACGATTGCTTAGTCTTTTCTTTTATAACGTTTCCATTTACGGCAAAAGCCTCTCTTCCTGATCTCTTTAATTCACAGTACAAGAGCAGCTTCCCTTTTCATAATAAATATTTACTTTGCTTACACTACTCTGTAAGCTTCAATATTGTGTGTGTGTGAAACAAAATTCTGAACTTTTACTAGTATCTTTTTGTTTTGACTTTTAATTGTATGTATGGAAGATTCACTCATATTTATTGTCGTGCTACCGTTGACGTTTTGTAGTTGTTCAAGCATACCAAGAATCTTAACCTTTTTTATTTTTATTTTGGCAGAAACTTCCTTTTTCTTCCCATGTTCAAACTTCGGATAAAAGAGTGCACTAAAGTGTCATTATATTTTATCAACTTTAATAATTAGAATGAAAAAAAAATAAATAAATGAAAGATGCTGAGTGGTTATTTGATGCATTAACAACGCGATGCGTAGACTAGTTTGGTGTGAGAGCTTTTGCTGTCATTGATACTAAAAAGGTGTAAGAACATAGACGACATCAATATTTAGTAGCCAATAAACGAAGCCGATACTTTCTTCCTAAAACATTCGTGTTGTCGATGAGGAATTCGCGTTAGCACTAAAATTCGTTGCTCGGGAAAAATTCGCGTTATAGCCATTTCGCGTAAGTCGAATCGCGTTGTAGCGGGAATCGGCTGTATAGTATATATATTGGAGGAAGACACATAGGGGGTCGCGGGTTGTTTAGTTGCCGAAAAAGGGGTCGCGACGTGAAAAAGGTTGGGAACCACTGCTTTAAAATGATACTTTACGTATGAGGTTTGATAAAGTATTAACGAAGCTCTGGCATTCTCTCAAAAACCAGTTTTGAGAAATAATATATTTGATGAAAAAATTTCATACCTTTTCAAATATTAGCTGATTTGAGTATCTACGTCTAGGCACGTATCTACCGATTCTACCATGGTCAACTTGAAGGGCTTTACATGGTTCTGAAAGAAAAAGAATATACAAATCTAGTATGAAAAATAAAAGCTTTTGAATTCATTTCTGGCAAATTAGTTTTCGCAATCGAGAATTGCAGCCAAGTTATAACCCCGAATTTCTGAGTATTATAATTTTGCTTAAATTTTAGTTTACCTCTTCAGATTTTTTTATCCAGTTCTTGGATTGAATAAGCATTATTGCATGGATTAAGTTGAAAAGATGTCAGACGAAAGTTTCATTTTTGCTTCAATGACGTGGCAGAAATTTTCTTGAGTTAAAGTTTGAAAGTTTTTTAGTTTTTAAAAATCCTTGAAGCTCGACAGAACTTTAAATTTTTTATGTCAAACAATAAAGTTAAATCTTCGATGAGTTTTGACTTAAAAATTTAGGTTTTGTGAATATTTTTTGATTTTACATTCAACAAAGGAGTCGTGTGACTGGTCTGATCTATCACAACGACAATATTTTACTCCTAAAACACCAGGCTGAAGTTGCAGTGAGATCAATAAACAATCTTAATATCTCAGCAAACTCTCGTAATTCTCAAGTTCCCACAACTCCTTTTATGTCTCAGTTTTTAATGCCAGAAAGCGGAAAACGCAGTTCATTAATCTGTTAAATTGAAATATTATTGATGTTATGCGCCATCATTTCATAATTTTACGGAATTGCATACGATAACTTCAAAGCTCCAATCAACTCTCGATAGCTCGAAGTCCCAAGGGATCGGCTAAATCGTTCGAGTTATTGGTAGTTCGAGTTATGTAAAGTTTTCACAACAGTCTCAAGAGTTTGGGCCCAATAAAAACTTCGAGATAAAGGAATATTCGAGTTATGAGCTTCAAGTTATGGAGATCCGACTGTATTTCAAATCTTTTTCTATACGAAATGAAAAAAAGGAAGACAATGTAAAAGGCTATCCTAAAAACGAAGGATAAAAAACCGTTGTCCATCCAAACAAGCGTAATGACCCACCCTCATCCCTTCCCGAATATACAACGTACCTGGACCTGGGCTCAAGTAGTTCTGCCGCCCTGGGCGATATTGACAAGTGCCCCCCCACCCCCATTGAATAATAATAATATAAAATAATAAATTAATGAAATAGAAAAACTAAAGTGAGTTTCTAGTTAAATTCCACACTGGGTTTTGCATATCCAAGCACTGGTACACACTTTAAGTTATCTTTTTCAACATTAAAGTAGTGCAACTTATGTCATTGTAACAAAAAGTAATATTTTCTAAAGACTTTTGAATCACGCAATTTGCCACCGCTATAATTAAATTGAATTTCTAGTTAAATTCCGAACTATACTTTGCATGTCCAAGCACTGGTATACAGTCTAAATTATTATTATTATTACTTTTTTTTTTGGCATTGAAGTAGTGAATCTTACTTATCTAGCTGAAACTGATATCCATACTTTAAAAAAGAAACTATTTCAACTTTGAAATTTACCGCCCCTAAAATCTGCCACCCTAGGCGACCACCTAGCTCGCCTACCCCAGGAGTCGGGCCTGAGCTGGACTAAAGCGTGTGGCATTGTTTCTACATGTTTTGTTGGATTCGACCAAGCATTGTTGCCAAGGCAAATGTTTCCAACCTTAGGTTGAAAGCTATTTCTTACCTAGGCATTCGGGTGCATCGACATTCCACTCCCCCGTCTCCTGACATTTTGCCTTCTCTGCTCCATTCAAAGTGCGTCCAGGGTCACAGGAATAGACGGCGATGCTGCCGATTTTAGGCTCCGCACCCAATAGCTCCACGGAGCCGAAAGCAGGAGCCTGAGGAAAGTCACATCGACCCTCTGCAAAGTACAACAATAAAGAATCTGTATCGATCCACATAAAAGTTGGAGGAAGTACCAAAGTAAAGACTAATGTTGACATGAAAATATATCGCATGAAATATATTATGAATTGAAATTGAACTGTCAATACAAGCCAGCTAATGGTGGAGTCAACAGCAAGGTGGAACTAGAGATCCTTTGTTGTTGTCGTCGTGTGCCAGCTAGGTTGGCAATTTGGGGTGCGCTGCTTCACTTTTCCAACTGTATCATAATTGAGAGTGAAGTCTGACTTCTACAGTACACACATGCCATAAGGATCCGTTTATAGGGTAAGCAACCGTTCACAGCACAGCAACGTATTCGCTCAAAGAAAGGACAAGAACAGGATAGAGAAAGCAAGTCCATGCATGAGCCAGGATTCGGACCTTCCTGTCACAGTCAGACTTCTCTGACCACTAGACAAGGCAGCGGCAGAGATCTTTTCTGCAGAGTGATTGAATATCGACTCGCCACTCATGGACATAACATGGCGCATTTGCCATTTTGTGTCCAACAGTTGTAATTCTTATTTTAGTATATCTTGTATTTCAAACTCTGCTCTGGAACATTTGCCTTGAAAACTCTGAAAGATTAATTGCTAGAACAGAAATATTTAAGGAATCAACAACTGTCTACGCAAAATGGTTGCAGTTGACCGAACGCTCTGCATAAAATATCCATAGGGAGTGTTTCCACGAGTAAATTTAAGGGGCCCTCTTCAGAAAATAATGCTCAACTAGAGGTTATGGCTTTATCTGAGTGTCCTGTATTCAACAGTATTTAAGGTTGGCCTAGGAGATATTTACAGTTCGGAAGAGAAAGAGTTACAGACACACAGACAGATGCTTACACCGTACAGATTAAAAAAATATCGTCTCGGTACCTCAGGTCTCGGGGCTCTTCCGTGCTTCATTTCTATTCTTTTCTACAAATTCCTTTTCCCTGAATGAATTAATGTATTCTTGCAAAAAATACTTACTAACAGGTACCTTCATGTGACTTGTGCAGGAGCACTACTATGGGAGATCACAGGATGTAGCTGTGACCTACCAAAAAACTACCTAAATTGGCACATTTAATTAACAGTATTTCAACATTTTAATTCTTAAATTCGTTTTTTTTTTTTTTTGAAATGCTATTAGTTTATCATTCGCAAAAATTCGAATTACATTCCGTAAATTCAGAATTTTGATTCTCGCAAAAACTGTAGTTCTTGGGCACCCCTGGTCATGTGTTTTGTGGGTTACAGCGATTCATCTTGTATTCCATTGATCAAAGTAATGCCTCTTACAAAACCTTTTTGCTTTTCCAAGCTTTCTGAATCGTCACAACGAATCTGAAATTTATCCAAGATCTAATATATTTAAATCTTGGTCGTTTTTCCCTCTAAAAACTTCTATTTTATTTTGCAAACTTCGAGATTTTACAATCCAAGCATAATATTTTAATTCTTCCATTTTCGAAGTTAAAAATTTTATGTATTGTTAAAAATCTTCATTTTGGGTTTGACTATACCTGTATTGCTGTTCCACACAGCTTTTACCAAAGCAGTGGAGAACCACCACAAAATCTTAAATTAATAACAGGAATACATTAAAAGTATACTGAAACACTAAAAATTTTGAGTAGCAAAAATATTTCGTTTTGAATCTAAATCCTTGAGCCGCTAAACCTCAAATTCAACTACTGTATCAGCACCTCAACGTCAATCATTCATGCTGGCTTGATAAACAATTTATTTTGACAAATTTTGGTTAATGAATTGAAGGGCTCGGGGCAAGAATGTGATATATGCCACATGATGTGAATTTTCAGTATAGGCCAATTTCCAACATATAAAAACATATGCAGAATTTTTCAAAGGTGTTACACATTCGATATTCTGCAATACTAAAACCAGATATGTTTCTCTCCAAATGACATAATCCATTGTCGTGTTTATTTCAATTTTAGTTATGAGAAACAAAAATTTTGATCGAAAAGTCACTCCTAGTGGCTTGTCACATTTCTGCCCCCAACCCTTCGATTGTTTAACGAACTCACATTTTTGGTTTTATGGGAAACATATGACCATAAAATTGAGGTACTACACGAATTTATTTGAATTTGAGAGGAAAGTGAAAAAGGTCAACTCATTTCAAAACCAGTTCGATTCAAATTATTTTTATCTGTAGTTGCAATGTAGACAAAACTGCTACTTTTAACAAGAAGACAAAAATCAAGTCGTTAAGCAAAGGTTATGCAAAAAAATTAATTTGAAAAAATTAAGTGGACCCAGCGCAAAATGCTTTTGGTCTTTATACATATTTTTTAATGGATTGTACTCGCATTTTGATACTGGAAGCCTCTTTTAAAAGTTTGAAAAGTGCTCTTAGTTACGAAATTTTAGTGATACGCCACGATTATTTATACCGCTAAATTCAAATTTTCAATCAATAACTAGCCACCATTGCAACTAGATTAACCACCTTCGGCTAAACTAGCGGCGGTCCTATGCCGCTATCTAAGTCGCAGTTTTTATGCAGTAGTTTCTCGAGTTGTACAGATGATCTTTAATAACAACCTTTAGGATTAAGGAAAGTTTTATATATTTTTTATCATACATTCGGAGCAGTCAGCAGCACTACCTGCAAAGACATTTGTGACCATACTTTCTGGATACTACACCATTTTCGGAGTGTACCATCTACTTCCCACAAAAAAAAATGTCATTTCTGAGATTATAATAATCAAGATTCCTGCAACTGTTGACATTGTTGACACACTGAGTTCCAAAATTCTGAAACTTAATCTTACTCATTTCAAGAATGAGGGTTCGAAAAATTGTTGCACCACATATGTAAATATTCTAACAGTTTCTCGAATTGAGAAAAAAACTACATCCTGTAAATGACAAACTGTTTAATTATGGAAAACAATCTTTTTATGTTTTATCATACACTTCGAGTAACTTTATCAAGATTTCAATTGGCGATTGATTTACAGAGTCTGCTATTGTTCGCTATTGCTTTTCAGGAATTTTAAACACGTACCCAGAAGTAAAAAGTTATGAATTAACTTTGAGAAATCAACGGTCCTTGAATTCAATTCATACCTTCATAAGTCATTCTTTAAAATATCCTTTACTGTAACGTTTTACATAACATTTAGTTCTAAAATGAAAAATATTAGCTTAAATTTACTTATTTGCTCGAAACAGTTGAAAATACAATACAAAACAAAATAGTAAATGCATTTCGTACTATATATCTCCTGGTGTGTTTTTTTAAGTATAGACTTAAATATATATAGCGATATTTCATGGATAAGTTTTTCACTCATATCTTGATTACGTAAGAAATCATATTTCTAAAACTGTCCGGCTAAGTTTACTTGTTAAACGAATCAAGAGGTAGCCATTATTCCAGTTGCAAACAGCAAACATTCCACGCATAATTCTCGTAATCGTCTTCTTCCCTTGTCTTTTTCGACCAGTCACATGAACAAAATCGCACAGGATTCCCCAGTACATCAAATTTGTCACTTGATCCAGAGTCAACAATTTAGGCGAAGTTGATCTAAAAGGTACTAGAATCGATCAGATGTTTCCTGCCGACAAACAAATCATACAGCAAAGGGGCTGTTCATAGATTATGTTACACTTTTTAAACATTTTTGACCCCCTCCCCCTTTTTGTGACACTTCACCTCACCCCCTCCCACGTTTGTCACATGTCACACTTTTTTTCAAACATGTTCCTTAAAAAATCGTCATGTTACACTTCTTGTTACCCCCTCCTTCCCTCTTGTCAGAAACTATCACATTTTCACGACCCCCCCCCCCTCAAAGCATGATATCATTTGTAGACAGCATTTTAGGCGCCTTGCTACTGACACATCTTTCAATGAACTTTGCAGGCTCATCTGGCAGAATACAAATACAAATGTGACGACCAGCAACAGGCTCTGGGCCCAGCTAGGCTGGTCCTAGTCAATTAATTAGTCCCCAATGAAGATCAATGGCCCTCTTAAAGCTATCCACTCCCTTGCTCATTACCGCCTCTTCCGGTAAGCTATTCCAAGTGCCCACGACCCTGCTAAAGTAGTAGTTTTTCCGGATTTCCAAGTTAGCCTGAGATTTAAATAGCTTAAAACAATGACCCCTTGTCCTACTTTCCCCGCAAAAATTTAATCCATTTACATCTTTCATTTTGATAAATTTAAATAACTGAATCATGTCTCCTCTGACTCTCCTTTGCTCCAGGCTATACATGTTAAGCCTATTAAGTCTGGTATCATAATCTAAATCTGAGAGTCCCCTTACTAATTTAGTTACCCTTCTTTGAACCCTTTCCAATACAAAAATATCTTTCTTCAGATAAGGCGACCAAAACTGAACAGCATACTCCAAATGAGGTCTTACTAAACTCCTATATAAAGGCAGAAGAACTTTCTTAGATTTGTTTGAAATAGAGGGTGTACAGTAGAGGCAATACGAGGTGTTCCAACAGATTACTGGGAGACCTATAGCTTAAGGTGGGCTCCGAACACTTTATTGCGCTTGCAGGCAGCTGTCAGAGCAAACGTATTCCGCCGTTCGGCCACGGGGACACTGAACCTTTCTCCATCCCAATTTAGGATAGAAACATGGTTCCATTTCAAGTCAAAGTTGATTAATGGAAGTTGAAAATTGACGAATATAATAAATAAAATAAATAATAATAAATATAACTAATAATTTCCATGGGCATCCAAGGCTCTGTGCCCCTGGAAATTATTAGCTGTATAATAATCTATGCTTCGTCTTTTTAGCTTCGTCTGAAGCTTCATCTTCTTAAACCGGAGGTCGTGGGTTCACTTCCCGCCGGTGGTCATGGTGTTATTTCCTTCTCTTGAGTTGTAAATCTTTCCTGTGTGCGTCCGGAAGCAAGGCGCTTTGTACACAGTCCTCTATGTATGTGAAGCTGTTTAGCTTATATATAAATAAATAAATAGTTTAGCTGGCTAAGGGGACATTCATTAATTACGTTAGGATGGTTTTGGCAATTTTTGACCAAAACCTACTCACATGTAAGGGTAAGTAAGATTTTTCACTCCCTTCCCCATTCTTGCATAAGATTCCATTTCGTTTTTCAGAATACTAAAACAACAAATCTTACATCACTGGAAGCGTTTATTAAAAAAATTTTGAAAACCTTTTGCGTAAAGAAATATTTACTAAAAAGTTGGAACTCAGACTGAAAGTTTTTTCGACAGTTTTTTGTATATGATGCGATATTAATTAAAAATAAAACATGCCATACACAGAGCGATTCTTTTGTTATATTTTACACCATTAATTCTTTGTAAAACAAATAAAAACAGCTCAGCCTAATATGTTTACATTCCAGACGCAAATGAAGTATGATACCTGCTAAACCTCTAATAGGGTTTGGCAGCGCAATTTCTAATATAAAATATAGACTAGAAAAATCTTACGTTCACATGGGTTTGACCCCCCCCCCCCAAAGTAAGGGTATGTAGAGATTTTTCTAATCCCTCCCCCTTCCTTCGGGACATTTACGTAATTAATGAATGGTCCCTAACACATTGTTTGAGGCGGCTAAAATTTAAGTATTTTACATAAAGAACTAAAAACGTGAGTTGGGAGAAAAAGAAACTTTCTAAAAAAAAGAAAGAGAGAGTTTTTCTTTGCTTACATAGTTATGATCAAAAACTGGGATGACAGTGACTGATCTACGAATTAGGAAAAAACAGGATTCAACTGTTCTTTTAGAAATACAGTAAAACCTGTAAAGTTGACCACCTTTTTAAGTTGACCACCTGTCTATATTGACCGCTTTTGTCAGGAACGGAATTAGTCCTATCTTATATAATGAAGGAAAACCTCTGTAACTTGACCACCTCTCTATCTTGACCACCTGTCTATCTTGACCACTAATGAACACCAAGTTTGGTTTGGGGTATTGTAAAAAACTCTTTGTAAGTTGACCACTTGGTTTATTTTTTTAAATTTTATTTAGCAAATTATTTTTTTTATAGCTTTCCAAGAATATTTTTGATGCCAGACCAGCATTTTACCAACTAAATGAAACAGCAGCATAACTAAATCTCCTTTTGAGTTTAACCACATGGGAAAACTACTAAGAACCCTTTTATTCTCCAAACTTGTTTTTCTTTTGTTGTTAAGTGAAAAATTTGTAATTTTTGATTAGCTATAAATTTTTAGGAACTATTAATATAAAATGAGTAACTTTTCATAAACAATAAGACTTTTTTTTGATTAATTTACTGAAATTTTAAATTTGCATGACACATTATACGTCATTCTGGGAAAATTATCTCAAAAAATATTTGAATAATATCTTAACTTATTGTTTCAAAGTAATGCTAAACAATGAAAGTGAGTTGAACAGAAAGAGTAGGTGTCAATTAGTCAAAAAATGAATACATGGTGCAAGAATTACAAAAAAAAAAAAAATTACCCCCTTTATAAGTTGACCACCTGTCTAAGTTGACCACCAAAGTACTGCACCGCAAGTGGTCAACTTATACAGGTTTCACTACTTACCATTGCATGCCCCCTCGGACCCGGTCCAAGTTCCATCTTCAGAGCAAGTTCTGGGTTCCTTGTTCGAAAGAATGTAACCTTTGTCGCATGTATAACGTAAAACAGATCCATATTCTAAGGAGGAATACACGGCTTGGCCATTTTCGGGATCTTTTGGACGGTTGCAGTTAATTCCTGAAACAAAGACATATGGTTGCATTCCCTAGTTCACTTAGAATAGGATGCATGACATATGATATTTTATGTATTCTGCTCATGCTTCAGTTTCATATTCCGGACCTATTTATGACCTGTCATAATTTAATATATTGTATTACAAAATCGTGCTATATTAGAATGTGTAGTTTTTTTTTTTTTTTTTTGTATGTTAAAAGAACTGCCTTTAATCGCAATCCTATAAAAAGAAGCAAAAGTAAATAGTAAATACCTTATACGCAAAACGCCAACTGAAATTGGTTCGATCGACTGTTCAGGTATATAAGTGAGGTTCAACTCGGACGGTAAATATGATCGTTTGCGTTATTGAATCAACTGATTATTTTAAGATTTTTGTGGATTTTCTTTTCTTTATCTTTCTCTTTACTAATAATAAACCTGAAAGTCTGTGTCTCTGGATGTCTGTTATGCGCATAGTGCCTAGACCGTTCGGCCGATTTTCATGAAGTTTGGCACAAAATTAGTTCATTGCATAGGGCAGGGATGAGCACCTCGAAGCGATTTGTAGAAAATTCAATTTTGTTCATTTTCTATATCAATTTTAAGACCTCATAGGGGCATTTACTTCCTCTGCAGCAGCAAATTACCATAACATGGAGGAGTAAATTACAATAACATGGACGAACAAATTACCATAACATGGACGAGCAAATTAGCAAAGCATATTGGCGAGAAATTCATCATCCATTATTTGTAAATATTCAGGCGAACCAAATGACCTTTTAATTTTCTACTATGGGCAAAGCCGTGCAGGTACCACTAGTTTAAAATATTTTTAATGACTTACCATACTTGTGTGATTATATGACGTTACGGTTAAAAAGAAACTTTGAAATACTCACGTTGGCAATATGGCAATTTCCCACTCCACTGCCCACTAGCCAGGCAAAACCTCTTGTCTGGGCCAATCAGTTTGTAGCCTTCATCGCACTGGAATTGAACTTCGTGGGGGAAAGTGAAAAGAAAGCCAATTTGTTGTGCATTAGGAACGAATCCGGGATCACCGCATGATCGAGCTGAAAGCAGGAGGGTAAAAAAGTTTAGTCCGGGATAAACCATACAATAGTGAAATTTATTGCTTTAATTTGAGCTAAAACATTTCCTTTTGTGAAGAAATTTTAAAATTTGTATTTAATGAATGCAACCGGAGAAACCTTAAGCCAGGGGTTCCCACCTCCTAAGGGCAAGGGTGTACCCCCTAAATATCGCAACCCTACCCCCCAAAAAAAAGAAAGCAAAGGACCCCCTTCCTAAAAAAGTAAAAAATATCCCCTCTAAACAACCCTCTTAAAAATTCCAATGGCACAGTCTGTGCCATGACCTCCCATCCCCCTAGGTGGGCGCCTCTGTTTTAAGCCCCTATAACCAAGAAGACATGAACTGAAGTTCTCACTTTGCGTCTTTTTAAATTATCCGCCACGTTCTATGTCTCTCTCTTTCCATAGTATTCTTTACTAATAATAAAGCAGAAAGTCTCTCTGTCCGGAGGATGTCTGGATGTCTGTAGGATGTCTGTATAATGTCTGGATGTCTGTGACGCGCATAGCGCCTAAACCGTTCGGCCGATTTTCATGAAATTTGGCACAAAGTTAGTATGTAGCATGGGGGTGTGCACCTCGAAGCGATTTTTCGAAAATTCGATGTGGTTCTTTTTTTATTCCAATTTTAAGAAAAAAAAACTATCATAAATTACGAAATTATCATAACGTGGAACCGTAACATGGGCACAAGCCAATTGGCGAGATACGAAATTATCATAACGTGGAACCGTAACGTCGGTACAAGCCAATTGGCGAGAAAATTCACCATACATTATTTGTAAATATACAAGCGAACCAAAAGACCTTTAATTTTTCTATTACGGGCGAAGCCGTGCGGGTGCCACTAGTAAGAAATAAGAGCAGTGAATGCTTTTATTTTAATGAACAGTGAAATGTGTAGCGAAAATTTAAGGAAACTTTTTTTTTGTGTGGTCTAATGCTGAGCTGCTTTTCAGAAACCCCAAGATTGAAAAAAAATCATTAATTGAAAGAAACAGAGTTTGGCTGTGGTAGAAGCTACACTTCGTATGACGGTGGTCATGGGTTCGATTCTCACCGGTGTCCTGATTTGTGCTATTTTCCCTCCATGTGCTGTAAATCTTTCCTTGTGTTTGTGTTGCCTGAATCTGTAAATAAGGAAGTCCAATGAATTTCTTAAATCCTAAGGAAGTTTTTTTTTTTTTTTTTTTTGTCATATTCATGCTCAGCACTTTGCTTTCATTTGAATTTAACTACATTGATTCTAGGAAGCAGAAATTTTATGGAAATGTGTTGTCCAATATTAATCACTATAGTTATAATTTTTACATGAATGTTAAATCGTAGATTTTGATGTTTTGACCTCAACCGAGCAACGGAAAAAGCTCACTTTCTCAACTTTATGCTTGTCCCCTAGTTCGAAGAAGTTCGTTCGTCAGCACATTTCTTGTAGACATGTAATTCTTTTCTTAAGGATAGACAAACTAAACATGAATTACACAAAATACACCGCCAGCTCAGTCATTCCATCCGAGGACTGCAGCTTCGTGCTTATTAGCACTCATCAGTTCGGAATAGGAAGTGTCTGAGCTGGGGGTGGAAAACAACCAAAAAAAAACATGAATTCATTGCATTTTCTCGCTGTTATACTAGTTAAAATTTTGTTAATTTCAAATCGAAATATGAACGAGATGGTTTGTGTTTAACGAGAGTGTTACAACCAATGATATTTAGACAGCTGTTAGAAAATGTAGATGTAATCAATGATGTTTTGGAGTCAAAATGGGCTTGCATGACTTCATGTTTCATTAAGGCGACTTATGCTTAATAAGAGTTACCACGAACTATTTGCCAGAGAAGCCTGTGAATACACTTAACTTACCTATTAAAAATGTTTGTGGAGAGAAAAATACTCAGGAGTTAAGTACAAAATGTTCACGATGATGTAAATTATTTCTTGGGTTTAACCAAAGGCAAAAATTAGATAAAATAAGTAATGAAATTTTCAGCTGGAATAACTACTAATTGTTTCGATTAAAAACATATAATTTCTCTATCTTCTACTGCACTATAGAAACAGAGGGTTTAAGTAAAGTTGGATTTGTGGTTTTATAGGGTATCCAATTTGACACCGAGTTCCTACAAATAGTTGCAATACTTTTCTATTTTTCATAGTACTGTAAGCTGTAGAGCAACAATTATCTAAACTCCAATGAAAGGAACCGTCCAATCATCTGAACATACCTTTCCCTCTCATATTATTACGACTGAGCAAGCAGACTCAAAAATATTTCTCCAAGTATGAATGAATAAGGGGTACGGAAAATAAGAGAATCGAGGTCAAGAAAACAGAATTTCAACAATTGTCTGTCCAAAGCCTGGAGTGGCTGGTCCTAAGCAAAATTCGATTAAAAAATATATTTTCTATTTTGAAACTAAGTGTTAAATCCCTTTTCATGTAGTCTGAAGCGTATAATTGAAGTAAGTTCCAATAATCTGAACTTATACTTTATCCGAACTTAGACCGGTCTCGACCACTAAGTAACAATAAAATTAGAATCTTAGGGTTTTTTCCACGGTACGAAAATAAAATTGAAACACAATGCTTTGAAAGTTAGTGAAATTTAGAACTTACGCATGCATGTAATTTTAGGCTCAGTCCACTCAGCCCGCTGCTCGTTTTCCACCAGAACGCATCGAGAAGACTTTAGATTTCCTTCCGTAAGATACCCAAAATCGCAAATGTAGGAAATCTCTGAACCCACCGGATGGTCATCTTTGGTCACGTTTGGTTGGGAATGCTCGACTTCCAGTGGTGGACCACAGATTGGATCATCTAAATCTAGAACAAACGAAAACATGTAACACCTACTCAGGGGCGTGCACAGGGAGGGGGGGGGGCTAAGGGACAACTGTTGGCCCGGGCCCGAGCCTGAAGGGGGCCCAATATTTTTAAAACTAGGCGTAAAATATAGGGGTAAACAATATGAAGGGGGCGAAAAAGTCATTTGTAACGGGCCCCAAAATTTCTGTGCATGCCCCTGCACCTACTATGGCACGCACTTGTTGATTCTTATTATTTTCATTCACTCTTGAATATGAGGTTTATCAAAGGTTAGCGATCAAAATCTTTCATCAAATCTCTTTTTATCAAAAGTAAGCAAAAGGAGCTTCGGTAAGTTTAAATCACGGGACGCGTTGAACCGTTTAGGCTAACTTTGAATCAAGTTGGTTAACTTTTCACGATTGTATATATTTTAGTGTAGTTTTGCTTCAATAGAAATGTAGAAAGCCTTATAATGCACTATGTTCGCAAGGGTATAACACATTTTCATTGATTATCAAGAAGGCCGGATACAGACTATCGTTTTAGGGGGGTTATGTTGAGGAACGACCCCCTCACCCCCCTATGAACGAACCTGCGGTTTTGGGTTAAAACTCTGAATTGCTTGGTGTCAATAAATAAAAGTGCACCAAATTGGCCAGGAATAAGGCATCTAATAGGACATAAAACGTTACTAATTCATTTCATAAGCAATCAAAATAATTAGTATTTCAAATAGTATTCAATTTCAAAAATGATTAATGAACTGAAAATATTACAGACAAGTGCCCATACTTGGACAGTTTTGAAGTTTTACCTTTAGTAGCATACGTATTAATCATATGTTTTCCATTTGAACGAAGTATTCTGTTTTTAGGATGTGGCAAAAGCTTTTGTCTCGACTGTCTTTTCTTCCATAAGCTCATTTCTTTTGCATTGAAAATGGCGTCATCTTATTTCGGCATTCCTTGTAACGCCGAAATACTTGCCTGCAGTAATCTGCAATTTGTTCTTTTTGACGTTGGTATTTATTATTTTACATTTATGATCATCAGAATAGTCATTATTTTAAAATTTTTGTATCGATACTTTTTTCTTAATACAATTATACACTTTATTCCCACAATATTTTTATAGACACTATTTATGCCTTAGTATTCTAACTTGGAACAGTGTCCCAAGTTTGGACGTATTTGCAATTTCTCAAAATTATGAATAAATTAGTTAAGTAGAAATGAGTTAGCCCAAATAAGGCACATGTACATAGCTGAGATGAATTGAGAAACAATTTCAAACTAATGTTGCTCAGTTAGCGTAAGTAACCAAAGTTCTTTGCACAGTAAAAATCGCATATGTTTTCGAAATTTTCAAAACCATTAAACTAGCCCGTATAGTTAAAACATCATAGTTTAGCTCACGTAGCCTGAAATGATAACTATTCATTTATTCTGTAACACCATTTATTTCTTACTGGTGAAACACTGATAGATGTACCACCCCTCGAAACTAAATTAGGGAAAATGTCTCAAGTTAGGGTACTATCCCAAGTACGGGCACTTGACTGTACTAAAATCGTTCACATTTTGTTCATAAACTGTTTGAACACAATGTGGACGGTCACTATTGTCAACGGTTAAGGGGGGGGGGTTCATGACCCACATGACCCTCCCCTTGTCTCTGCTCCAGGTTGTCAAGCGAGCCATCGCAAAGTTGATTTAAACTGCTCATTGGTTTAAAATCTGAAACTTAATGTATAATTCATGCATAGTTATAGATAAACTTACGTATGTATACTTGTACACACGTAAATACGTTGAAACATTCACTTATACATAAATGAACTTAAATACGTGAAATTAAAAGTAAAACATTTTAATACTCTTTTAATGAATGATTTTAAACACACAATTGGTATTTTTATCATGACAAATGCTTTGACGCGTCGAGCCTGTAGAATTAACTTTCAACAATTTTGATTAATGGAAACATAACTTAGAAAAAATTTGCACACCAACATTAAACTTACAAAAAAATAAACAGCACTTTACTTACTCAACTCAGCAGAGACAAAATATATTCCTGCTGCAATGAAAGCGAAATGCAGTATCTGCATTTCGACCTGTATCACGAAAAAAAATCTCATACATAATAGATCTTCCTACCGAGTGAGCAAGCTTCGATTTTCATTTGAGAGTTCGAAAAACTTATCAGTTACGGATATCCGGGTGATGAAATCATACTAGTATTTCTCTGTGACAAATTCGGTTAAATAAATTAAAACAGAGCATAATTTGCAATTTGAAACGAAAGTCGTAGTCATTTAACCTTCAACCTATGACTGCTGAATTTTTTCAACGAAGTCGCTTCAAAATCTGAATCATTTTTACTTCCTTTTACAAAAAGGAAGTACAGTAAGCCCTCGTTATATCGCGCTTTTCGGGGGACAAAGAAAAAGAGCGATATATCCGAAAGCGCGATATAACGGAGGGCATTAAAAACAGTTATGTCTAATATACAAGTAAATTGGCATTCGTTCTTTTTGACATTAGTTTCTAATGGTTTCGATGTGGGTACTATCACACCTATTGAAATTTAAACAAGATTGAAATTTAAGTAAATTTTCACCGTCAGAAAGTTAAAATCATCAAATGGCGAATGAAGACGATCTTTCTGAGCTACCGCGAGATAAGAATGAGCATTCCAATTCCCTCTTATTCCGAGTAGGTTTTCTAATCTGTTTTACTTGCTGTAGAAAGGATGTGAAAAGTAAAAGAAACCAGATTGTTTCCAGGAAACTAGTTCACCCGTCCAGATCATTATTCCCTTCTTTGATGCAAATCCTGGTTTATGCAACCAAGTACAAATCTTTTCTGTACTAAAAGAAGGGCGTATGTTCTCTTCTACATGGGCTACTATGACACTTGCTTGATGTCTCTCACTCCTTGTAAAGGCAATGTATCAATACAAAAGAAGATGTCAAGTAGTTTACAGACCATCTTAAACTGAAATATACTGTGCGGGTATGTACATTTGGATGACAGGAATTGCTGCTGCTTTTCCAGGGAATACAGAAGAATTGCTTCCTTTTGTTCATTGACAAAATAGAGAAGAAAGAGACCTTCTCTGTGCAATACCATATGTTTTCAGAAATGGTTTCAAATTTAAAGCAAAGTTTTTTTCTTATTTTAGGCTTTAATATTTCGGGAGACAGAAGAAAAGAGCGATATATCCGAATGAGCGATATAACGAGGCGCGATATTACGAAGGGTTACTATTTTATTCGCAAAAAAATTTTCACTCAAAAATCGACCTTAATTTCCATTTTACTCACTACCGAATAAACATTTAGTTCTTTTTCGACTCGACTACGCGTAGATAGGTGCCTAAGAACGTATAGACACGCGAAATATCCATAATGACGATTCCCGAGTTAATTTCAACGAATTTTCTAGTGACGTCTGTATGTACGTATGTAAATATGTATGTGCGTATGTGCGAATGTATATCGCATAACTCAAGAACGGTAAGTGCTAGAAAGTTGAAATTTGGTACGTAGACTCCTAGTGGGGTCTAGTTGTGCACCTCCCCTATCTGTTGCATTCGGGTGTTTCTAAGGGGGTCTTTTGCCCTTTTGGAGGGAAATCATTGTTAATTTCGATGTAAACTCAAGTGGTGTTACAATTTGGCGATACTCTTGGCGATATCTTTGGCAATCTTTTGGTCGCCAAGTTTTGTCGCCAACGGCGACAAATTTGGCGATTTTTTTTAAAAACCTGTTTTAATTCGGCCATTGTTGGTGATATTTATAGAGTAAACTATTGAATCTCATTAAAACTGCCAGTAATGGGGAAATGACATTAAATTGGAGTAAAAGGAAGTCATATGATGCACACATCAGCTCGTTTAAAAATAAAACGCCAAAAAAAAAATTGTACGTAACAGTCAAGTGCCCATACTTGGGATAGTACTCTAACTTGGGACATTTTGCCCAATTTAGTTTTGAGGGCTGGTTCAACTGTTGGTATTTCATTCGTAAGAAATAAATGGTGCTACAGAATAAATGAATGGTAACCTTAATGAGGCTACGTGAGTAGAACTTTGATGCATCAGCCTCATGGGTTATTTTTATGGTTTTGAAAATTTCGAAAAGAAAATGCGATTTTTAAGTATCGAAATAACTTTTGTTACCTACGCTAACTGAGCGGCATTAGTTTGAATTTGTTTCACACTTCATCTCAGCTATGTACCTGTGTCTTATTTGGACTAATTCATTTCCACCTAACTATTTATTCATAAATTTGAGAAATTGCAAATACGCTCCAAATTTGGGACACTGTTCTTAGTTAGGATACTTAGACATAAAACGTGTCTATAAGGAATGTTGAGAAAATAAAGTGTATAAATGTATTAAAACAAAAATGTATATAGATACAAAATTTTAAAAATTGATGGCTATTCTGATGACAATAGTGGGTCATGCCATAACAGGACACAACAATTGTCATTGTTAAAAAAAAAAATTGAATCTATTGATGAGCAAAAGTCGTTTTGCCAAAATATTACATGCGTTAGTTCTACTAATGAAAATGAGTCTCAAAGTATAGATGATTCTAATTTATTTTGGTTTGAATTTCACGTAATATGAAGAAATGCAAATGAGTGTGAAAATATGTGAAATAAAGGAACATGGAGAGCTAAAAAAAAGCTGTGTTAATAATTATATGGGTTCCTTTTATATTTTCAAATATAGATGAAAAAGCAGAAATATTATTTAAAAGAATTATGAAGGCTGGGGAGACATAAAGAGTGTCCCAAAATTAACGCAAGACTTGAATTTGCCACAATTTTTGCTGTGAATTGTTGGCAGCCACGGAAAAGGAACAATTTGATAGCTGGGAGTTTCGGGTTAGTAAAAATGGAGTGTTATGCTATTATACAGCCAGCGAAACAATTCAATCACTGCATAAGGAATTTCCTGTTCGTGTACCCTCTCGTTTCGGTGATATGAATTGTACCCTAGATCGTGTGATTTTACATCATTAGACTTCTCCCTATGGGGTTATTTGAAGTCAAACGTCTATGTCAGCAATCCCACAACCACCTGCGCATTACCTAATTGCGATATCGAGCGCCAATAACACCGCCCAAATTTTCATTATTTTTCAAATAATTGTTCGATAATGAAAACGCATTATAGAATCGAAAACGCTCCATTTGTAATAACCCTAGACCCTCAGCTGCCAAATTGTTCTTTTTTCAAGATTGCCCACAATTTATTGCAAAAATGGCGGCAAATTCAAATCTTGCGTTAATTTTGGGACACCCATTACAATGTTTTCGGGGCCAAGGTACGTTCTGAAATCATTGAAACTTTACAAGATTAAGTAATTTCTATCTAATGATATTTTTTTCTTTATTGGGCTCTAAAATAAACTTCATTAAAATGATAGTAGGTGTCTGAACTATTATATATTGATGAATGCATGAAAGAAAGATCAAGATAATAAGTGTCCCAGAATTTTCACTTTCGAAGTATGGAGTCGTCCTTGGAGCATTACTTCCCGACATCTCCAGGAACAAAAATCGGACTGTTTCACCAAAGTTAGTAGTTTGTTGTCATAAGAATATGAATGTTCGATAGACAGAACTTCTAACGACGCCTTAAAATCTACCTCTAGGGTCTGAAAAATCTCTTTAGTCAGGGCCCAGTCAACTAAAAAACACATTGGTGACTAATTATTTTCGAAATCATGTTCCATTGAATTTTTGAACAAACTCTGAGAAATAATTTGGAGACTAAAATTTTTACCTCGATCTAAAAATTTTACAGTTGGATAGGTGGCGGGAAAAGGTTGTATGTTTAAAACAACAACTTTTCACTAGAGCCAAAAAACGAATCTGCTTTGTGCAATATTTTAAACAGGCCACTGAGAGCAACATACAACGGTTTTCCATTCAATTACCTACTCACTTCCTATTGCAAGGAATCCCCGAAGCAAGTTTGTAACATACAAACGTTCTTCCATCAATTATAAAAATTTTATTTACAAAGCCAATGCCAACTAGCGCATTTTCTGACCTTGTAAACGAACTTAATATACAGGTGATTCAATCTATTTACTATACTCATCGTTTTTCCATTGAAAAAATAAATAGTTGAAAACTTACATACAACGTCGTTTTTCCTGCCACTGATTCAGTTTTTATCGTTCTCTTCCTACCCCCATTTCTGGCTTTGTCTCGAATACAAATAGTACCATTTTCTCGCTAGAAAAGCAAAGCGTGTTCTTCCATTTGCCTTAACTTACCCAATCGAATTCGAATTCAGAATCCAAACTAAACACCAAAGCTGTCAACATGCTGCTCCTAATATTTTAAATTAGCTATCAAATATTAATCCTATTATGTTAAAATTGTGCCAGTAAAAACAAATTAACTCTTCCCATAAATTCGACACTTAAGTTTGATTTTTTTTTCTTTTTGTTTTTTTTAACCTATGGATTTCTGTTTGTTCAATCTGATTTTTGTGCTCCAGAATTTTAAATAAAGCTACGCATTGTAAACTACCTTCCCTGTTTGGAATAAAATAAAAGTTGTGTCAACTGATGCACGTTCCATAATCAGGCTTTAAAAAAAAAATCTGTAACATTTCGTGTCAACGTGTAGAAAAGAGTGATTTTTTGACTCATCATTTAAATTTAGACTTTTTTTGTATTTTTTGTATAAATTACAAAAATTCTGTAACTGTTGCAGAAAGACATAAACATTCCTTTCACAATTTTTCTGGTGGGCCCCCTCCCCCCTCCTGTAATTTCAATGTATTCAGCATCAAAAAGCGGCACCTTCGCGTTCCTAGTAGCTTTTTTCATTTCAAGCAGCCACCTACCACTACTTGTGGTTTTAACCAGTTGAACCCTAAAGACAGCTCTGAATTTTTTTTTATCCAGACCAGAAACCCGAGCAATCCCTGGTGCAGCACCCCCAGAGGTATCCTCTCAATTGGAGGACTTTGTGACCACGAGCATATTTAAAGTCCCCCAGTCAAGTGTACCCATCCCCCCCCCCAAGCTCAATGGCACAAAATCCCCCCCCCCAAAAAAAACCTCACTCTCTTATTTTTAAATTAGGTTAAACATAACACTTTTTAGAATCCTAAATTTCCAGTTAAATTCACATAATATTCTGAATTATTCAAGATAATATCTGAAGGAAATTCAAGAATTACAGGTGCTTGAGGCGACTACCAGATTCGTTCTATTTGCTGCCTGTCTCAGTGAAATGCAAACAACTAAGAGAGACAAAGGTATGTGCTTTAGCAAGTGCTCATTCCACGTTTTCCCCTTATATGTTTTAAAATAGAGACATAGAGTGTATTCAGCTTTTGCTTTAGGAGAGAATCTTTACTAGATCTAAGCGATAAGAACCCTATCGATAAGTATTAAATAAACTCAGAAAAAAAAGTTTCTTGGGGTTTTCGCCCCCGGAAAATTTTTGAAATTGTAGTTTCAAACGATCTTTGATAATGTTTAAGGTGAGGAAAAGCTTGGTGGCTCTCCCACGGAAATTTTCCGAAATTGAAGCTCTAGAAATGCAATTGCAGATTGCTTCGATTATGCCAGGAAAAGAGAGTTCAGTGGCTGTGGCCTTGAATTTTTTCGAAATTGTAGTTCTAAAAATGCAGTTTTTGGCCATCTTTAGTAATGTTAGAGAGAGAGGAAAGTTTAGATAGTGAGAAGGGAGCTCATGGGTCCTTCCTTGGAACTATTTTGAAATTGCAGTTCTTTAAACAGTTTTAGACGGGCTCTGGTAATATGTTCATCAGAGTTGAAGTTCCTTGACTCTTCCGTGGCAGTTCTTCGAAATCGGAACTTCAAAAACGCAATTGAAAATTGTCTTCAATGTTCAGTCATGTTGGGGGGGGGTGCGTTTATGAGCTAAAAACGCAATTTAATGCCATCTTTTGGCAGTTTATCGAAATTGATGCTATAAAAACGCAATTTTAGCCGACCTTCCATGATGTTGTGAAAGGGGGAGGGGGGGGGTCGGAAGCTTTTCTCTGGACATATTTCAGAAATTAATCCCTAGAAACGTAATTTTAAGGCTACTTTTACGATGTTTGCGATAACTGCGGAGAACAGGAGGGGACGTTAGGGACCTTCATCAGAAATTTTTCAAACTTGCATCTTGAAAACGGCAGTTTTAGGCGATTTTTGGGAATATTAATGAGCTGAGAGGTTCAGCGGCCGTCCACAGGCAGTTTTTTGAAATTGAGGTTCTAAAAACTCTATTGTATATGATTTTAGATAGTGAGATTGAAGAAAGAAATTCACGGCTCTGTCGCAGAAATTGTTTCGAAATCGAGCCTTAAAAACAAAATTTATAACGGTCTTTAATGGTGATAAGGTAGTGTTCTGAAAGCTTTTCGAAATTGAAGTCCTAAACACGCATACAGATAACCACCAAAAATCGGTCACACACACATACACAGAATTTGATATTTCCAGGGAAGTTTTCGATTTTTCAATTTTATTTTTATATGATAGAGTAACATGTATGAACATCATAGGTGAAAAAAATTTTGCGATACGATAAGTAGTTTTTTTTAAATTAATTTTTAAAATTCAAGCCCTTATGACGTCAAATGGCATAGGAAGTGACGTCCGATAGGAGAGAAACGCTAGCGAACCGGTTCCCATGTAATGGGAGAACCGAAGAACGTGCATTCGACTTCGAAGACGAAACGTAAAAGGCTTATCTCCTCGTATTCAACTCCTCGCGTTTCTGGAACATTAAACCTCTCATCCTCTCGGAAATATTCGAATATCACCATTGATATTATTTGAGGAAGATTATTTAGATTGTGCTTTAACGAATCCGGCCTCCATAGTGTGTTCAAAAGGATTATTGAATTTCTAAAAAATAAAAATATCAGCGCGCTCAAAATGTCCCTAGCGAAAACAAGGGATCTTCGGCGGAAGGCTGCCCATTCGCGCCCTGTGACGTAGGCTCGTGACGTTTCAGAAGAGCGCACTTTTGCGCGTGGATTTTTAAAAATTCATTAAAAATCAACCACGGTGTTTTAAAATTCGGCGATGGTCAATTTTTTAGTTTTGAGGGTCAATTAACAATATCCAATAGCCAAAATATGAACATTTAATAGGTTGCAACTTCCCTATTGTCTTGAATATTACATTTCTACGTGTTAGATATAGAAGAAAGTAAAAACGGTTTGTGAAAAATAGTTAAGATATTATAAGATCAAACTGCTCTACTTCCATCAGTGGAGTGGTGCTATACTTCCATCATTACTGAAAGTTTGGTAAAAATCATCTAATAGTAAATTAAAAAAAAAAAAAAACTCATTTTATGTAAAAATTATACAAAGCATTTGAGTAAAATGATATGAAAAATTCTACACAAGCTCAAACTTGTTTGTAAAGAATATATATTAGTATTGGCCAGGCAATGGTTAAAAAATATATTATTTAAAAACTTTAGATGAGTTCTTATTGATTTTTTTTTCCAGGACTGTGTAGTCGGAAGAAAAAATTCCGAATCTGACTCTGACTTTTGGATTTTGAAACGTCCGACTCCGACTCCGCCTTTTTTACTATTTATTTATTAATTTTTTTCAAATCCCCCTTCCTCATGGGAAGGAGGGAAAACCCCTAAACAGAGATTATAATATTGATTCCTTTTTATAAAATTTTCGCGTTGTATTTTATTGTAAACCTAAGACGTTAGAAATTCAACTTGAAAATCAAATTATCCAATAGTTGCGATTTCTAAAGTGAGATTACTTAAAAATCCCATACTAACGGGACAAATGTTTCTTTCCGCAATAGAAGGGTGTCCGCAGGACAGGGGTTTAATAATATTATTTCTCTTGGAATCAGAGAATGAAAAATTGTTCGCATAAGAGGGGGTGTCCGTTAGGAGGGGTTTTACTATATCGTATTTGCAAAATAATTTTCATTCAAAAATCAACCTTAATTTCCATTTTTCTCACCCCCGAATGAATGTTCAGTTTTTTTTTTCGACCCAACCACACGTGCATATATATACCTAAGAACGTATAGACGCCCGAAATATCCATTTTGACATTTCCCGAGTTAATTACAACGAGTTTTCTCGTGACGTCTGTATGTGCGTTGTGTACTTATGTGCGTATGTATGTCGCATAACTCAAGAACGGTATGTCCTAGAAAGTTGAAATTTGATACGTAGACTCCTAGTGGGGTCTATTTGTGCACCTCCTGCTTTGGTTGCATTCGGGTGTTTCTAAAGGAGTCTTTTGCACCTTTTTGGGGGAAATCATTGTTAATTTCGATGCAAACTCAAGTGGTGTTAAAATTTAGTGGACACTTGGTGATGTATCGCCAATCTTTTGGTTGCCAAGTTTTGTCGCCAACTTGGCGACAAATTTAACGATTTTTTTTTAAAGAAAAATTATTTTTTAAAAAAAAAAACAGGTTTTAATTTGGCCACTGTTGGTGATATTTAGAGAGTTAACTATTGAATCAAATTAAAATTGCAATGATGGGGAAATAACATTGAATTGGTGTAAAAGGAAGTCATGTGATGCACACAACAGCTCGTTTAGATCAATATACCTGAAAGATATAAAGCTATAGATTAAAAGTTTTGGGGACAAGGGCATTTTTAAGAGGGCGGGGCACTTTAATGAGCTCGGAGAGGGGTTAAGGGCGTATTTCAGGAGTGGGACACGAACCCCCCCCCCCCCTCCTCTCCAAGAAATAAATTTAAAATAGCCCTCTACAGAATAGTTTTATAACTTCAAGCAAAAGAGAAATGAACATAGGCATTTCCATTACAGCCTGCTAAAGCTGACTCAAAACAGCTCACTATACCCTCATCCTACATGCGATGATTTGATTCTAACTCAGACTAACCCTGTTATCCTGGGTACTTTTGATTTCCAACCAGATTGTAGCAAATGCCCACAAAGTACATGTCCTAAGGCGTGAATGCCTCTCCCCCTAAGAGCAAGGGCGCAACCCCCCTAAATAACCCAATGGTGGCCCCCTCAAAACAACCCCCCTAAAAATTTCAGGGGTTCAATCCGCGCCATTATGACCCCCCCCCCTCCCCTCTAGGTGGGCAACCTTGCCTAAGGTCAACGTATTTTGACAGGAGAAAAATTTGCTTTTAACAGTTTGTTGACAAAGAAGGACATTTCATTGACAGTGACAAAATGGAAAAGCCATAGAGGCCACCCCCTCCCTCCCAGATTTTTTCATTCAAACAAAAAATAAATAAATAGAAGAAAAGTTCTTATGGTAGTGTAAAACAAAGTTTTCTGGAGGGGGAAGTTGGCTTCCTCCCAAGAGGGAAGTGCTCCCCCCCCCCTTGGAGAGATACCTGAAAGAAACATTGGTCCATGGCCTTCCGAAATCGATTTTGTATACCCGTTACTCTTGACTTCGCACCAAATCCTCTTTAGACCAAAACAGCATACAGCCCCTGGCACTCATTTGAATTTTTACGTCTTGAATTCAAATTATGTTTTTCGCAAGTATGATTGCAATAGGAGCCATTTTATTTTTAGCAACAAGAAACCCAAAAGAGGTGAACCCTTATTGCAGTTCATGACTGCAAAAAAACATATAATATCAGTTCAAGACGTCAAAATTCAAATGAATGTCTCGGGGGCTAAATGTTGAATGTTTCATAACCTTTTCTTTTGATTTTTTAAAACTTTTTTTATTTACTGTTTTCCAGTCTTTGCTTCAAAATACCAGGGACTGGTGAGCTGTTAGCACTATCCCCCTGGCTTCAACGACATCACTGTACCCCTCAAACGAATAAGGTCTCAGCTTCTGCTGGTCTCAGAGGGGTTGTTGTTAAAATACTAGGAGGCTCCGCCACCAGCTCGTTTCGCTCGCCAAACTTGCGGTTGCTCAGTGCTGCCTGTCTGGTGAAATTTGACGATATTTTTTCCCAATGGATGACTGGCACTTCATCTCTTGCCCATCAAGGTTAAAAAGCGTGAAACAGGGCGAAATGGATTCCTCGAGATATCCCACAGCCAACGGTACCAGTATTGACCTGGTAGACATTGTCGTCAGTCCGGGGAAGATTGGGTTACAGACTCACAAACAGACAGGCACAGAAATTAATAGTATTAGATGAATTTACAAATGACAAATTGCAAGGAGGTCATAAGGTGAGTCCCACAAAATATTAAATTCTTAGGAAGCATTAAAAAAAAAACTTCGGACCCGGTCTGTGGGCAAATGGTGGCTTCAGAGTAACATGGTTTCTGAACATAATTGGTTCATCAAGAACAAAAAACTTAGAAGTATTTTACAGAAAGCATAGTAAAAAAAAACTGCTGGAGACCAGTGATTGCACGATCGGCTTAGGGCACTCTAGTTTGTTATATAAGTCCGGCGGTTTGGATCGTAGTTTTAATGTCTGGAAATGGCAACATAAATATTGTTTATATTTTGTTTTTCGTGTCCAGTGGATTTCTGACTTTCTTGTACATTTAAATGTGTACCATGTGATTAATTGTTTATGATTCATCGGTGGTGAAAGATTTTATATACTTTGAAGTACGTGAGTTTACAATTTTTAAAATAAAATGTTAGTACGATTTGTTTTTCTGTTTTATTTCATTTAAACATTCCTAAAGTTCTTGTTTTTTCTCGTCTTACAATTTTTCCGAATACATATCTAACATTAAAATTTGCGTGTCATGTGTAATTTCTGCAATAATTTTGTTCTTGTAAGCTTAAAATTAAAATTTGTGCATCCCAATGCTTGTTTCTTCTAAAAACTCTTCTATTACACTTTATCAAAAATTAAAGAAGAAATATTTCTCTTGTATACCTTTTAAACCGAATGAAAAAATGTTGTTGGGCATGATAAGACACATATTTCGGTAGAATTACGGTAACCGGGTCGCGTTGGCGTATTTTTTCAAAAGCTGCCAAATTGGCATCTACGAGTCAATGTAAACCAAGTACTCCAATGTAAACAAAAGAAATCATCAAATGAGAGTTGACCCAAAGACAAGGGGCGGAGCTCCGAATTGCTCAAACTATCACCTAGGTAACTACAACTGTTTATTAACCATTTTCTTTCTCTGATTGCAACTGTAAAGAAAAAAAAAAGCATTAAAATTCTTTTTTCCTTTTTAAAATATTGCAAAATATGGAAAGAAACAAATGATTAAGCCTTTTTTTTTCTTTTTTTTATAGAACTATATTATTTTTCTTACTTTGAAATAAAGTTTGCAGAAAAGACAAATGAGAGGTAACTTTTTTCAAGATGTTAACTTAAACGAGGAAAGATAAAACGCAGTACCTACAGAGATGAATGTTTCAGACATAAAAAGAAACGTGTTTTGGATTCGATACTAACAATAGCGAAATGATGGAATTTGAGCTTTTTGTTTTTTTAGTGGAAAGCAAGTAAGCAAGCTTGTACAAGAAAGTTGAAGTACAACCCATGACGAAAATGCGAAAAAAATTTTTTAAATAAAATTTGCCGATACTGCTCTTTACGTTCCCATTGCAGTAATATTGAACTCATTTTTTCCTGTAGAAAAAGAAATAAAATATTATGATGTATGTGAACGAAAAGTTTCATGGTGCTACACTTTCTATCAACATGTTTAATTTCCCAAGGAACATTAAAATGAAACAAATTTTTACCGAAATTTTACAACAGCAAAAGTTGGATAGAACACGACATTAATCTGAAATAATCTTAGAAAAAGACATTAAAAATACTTGCCGTTTAATTAAGACCTAAAACAATCTACTAAATAAGTTAAATCACATCAGAATATCCATTCAGAGAACGTTATAACTAAAAGCATAATTCTAACTTACTGAATAAGTGATTATGATAATTAATAAATTTTAAATTTAAGATAGAATAATAAAACATGAAGGAAATAACTTACTGCCAACACATTCCAAAAACTTATCCAAAAGGTATGAATAACTAATTTTTAAATCTATAACTTAAAAGAGTTAAAAGTGACAAACATTTCGCGATGTAAAATTTCATAAAATGTTTCAAAGATCTAAAAATTAAAAAAACACAATATGTTGCCAATTCTGAGAAAAAATCACCTTTGAGAAAACTTAAAATATTATTCTATGGAATTGAAAAAAAAAAGAAAAATTTATTGGACAAATAAATTACAATTTTATGGGTGAATTCTGAAATGGCTGATTGGCCAAACGAGTAGCAAATCAGCTTTGGTGTCGGGTTACCAAAATTACTCTGTCGCCAAGGTAAGGTAGCGGGTTGACAGAATGAAATATTTATCGCCGCGACCCGGTTACCGTAATTCTACCCATATTTCTTAGTGTAATAAAATTCGTTTATATGGTTTTTCAGCTTACACCAAGTAAAAAAAAGCTCATCTGAAGCTAAAAGTAAGTAATTTTATTCGAGTATTTCATAAGTAACATTTAATTTCTGTAACAAGAAACACTGCAATGAATTTATGTTTTCTCTAATGCAGCCAACATGCTCATCTTTATGCACCTTTGCTATATCAGTGTACGAAATTAATACAGTAGAAGACCATTGTAACGCCGACCTATATAACGCAATTCTCTATAAAACGCACAACTTTTCAGAAGTAAACAGTAGGTTTTGGAAGCTTAAAAAATCCCTGTTTTGCTTTGGAAACATAAAAAATGGTTAGGCAAATTAAATTTTGCAAGTTTTTCCTCTTTCCACCTTAATTCAAAGCTTTTAAATTTAAAATTTGTACTCATAGTAAACAGAAAATACCAGATGGTTGTTGAAAATGCAGCTGTTATGCAAGCCATGAAGCTAGCAGAAGTGCAGGATTAATGCACTTTCTTTTGATTGTGAAACATATTTATTTGTGAATAACTAATTGTACTACTGGTGCTTTAATACTCATTGCAGATAAAACTCAATATGAAGTGCTAATATAGAGATATATTCTGAATATTAGTTTCAAAATTTGTGAAATAATCTATATAACGCAAAAACCTGTATAACGCAAAAGCTGTGGTCCCAAGGTGTGCGTTATAACGGTCTGCTACTGTATGCGGAAAACTCACTTATTGAATGCAATTTATGTAAACATTCCGAGTATCTCGTAAAAAGCATTTGATGCTAAATCATGCAATCATATGTAAAGCATGAATTTTAGCATTGTTTTTTCTGCTAGTTCATTGTTATTGACTAGTAATTATGAATTATCATTAACTTAATAAAATGTTTTCTGAATTTATTTTTAATGCTGTTGATATTAAGCTAATTTATAAAAAGTTTAAAATAAATATCCTCAATCTGTTGAGTCTGTTTCCTAAGGTTTAATTTGTATGTATTTGGTCATCTTTACTGTTTCTGATTTGCCATTTACTCATTATTTTGATAATTTTAATCAAGCCTTTTCTTTCTTTGTTTTATCCCAATCAGGACCCATAGTTGAAACTTGCAGAAGAAATGTTTTGACATAAATATATGTAGTATCATCTTGTACTATAAAATAACTATTTTATTAAAATAAAATGTTTACCAAGACTGGAAATGTAGAGTTAATTTGTAAAATTTCATCATCATGATCAGAATTCATTGTTCTAAAACAGTATAGTCTTCACACGTCAAACCAGTTATTGCATCTTTTTTCTTGTCAAAAAACTATTATCTTAAAAAAGTTTTTTTTTTTTTTAGAAATTAACCTCTCATGTTGTACTATTATTGTATCATATTCTCTCTGTGTTTTCTACCAATTATTTGATTTGCAGATGAATGCTGTGATTGCAATCTGCAATTTCTGCGAGTTGCATGGGCCTAGTGTTCTTTTTTGCACGCAAGCTTTCCATGACAACGAAGAGACTCAATGGGCTCAAGTGACTGACACGGACAGCTTCAAATCAGATGCAACGCCCAAATCCTGGTATGGTCCTTCTTTTTTCTCCCAGAGAGCGTCTGGTACTGATTCCCCTGTGCCACCTCTGAAATCGGATACTTGTGAGGTATAGCTTTGATGAAATTATGAATCGTTTAATAAACTTTCCATGTATTCATTGCTACATAAATTTTATGCATTTTTTTTTTCATCTTTGTGAGCAATTATAGTCGACCTCATGGTTGTTGGCATTTTTTTTTCTTATGAATATACTTCAAATCTGATCAGGGTTCTTGTCCAGGATTTTTCACTGGGTCCTTTTTTTGTGAAGTTAAAAAAAAAATATTGTGAAAAATCAAATCTTTTTATGAAATTTCAAAATGTAAATCAAAAGTAATCTATCAATATAGATTATATTTCCGATTTGCGCACTGCTCTTTTAATAAAAGAGTGTTTGAAAGTTGGATTATAGTTCAATCAAAATTTCGTGAATGGCTCCTTTTAACTTGTTGGAATTTTGTGAAGGATCCTCAAACGAACCCAAATGTTCTTGGTCAGACCCTTGCTGATTGAAAATAAAAAAAGCCATGGTTGCTAATTAATATCAAGCATTACTAAAACAAGTTTGGAACTAATGTCATATACCCCACCCTTGGCGACTTTTTCCTGTTGGTGCCAAGAAAGCGTCACCAAGAAAACAATGTATGACGACAAATGTCATACATCGTTCTTAGCAATGCTTTTTTAGCGCCAGCTGGAAAAATTCAGATAAAAAACATGAACAAAGCACTTCAGAAGACAATATATATAAAAAACCATAAAACTACAGCAAAAAACATCTCGAATATTAGCTTCAAAAATACCAGAAACTATAAAGTTTTTGTACACAAAGAAAAATTACTAGAAGGTATTTTAAATGCTTAAATCAACAAATTACTATCACAGCTCACCAAAGAAATATGTACCAATAGAAATAAAAGCTATTTTCCAACATGCATTTCATAGAACAAAAACAATTCTCATACTTTACTAAAAAAAGAGCAAAGCGATTCAATATGCAATGTTTAAAGCAGAACACATCTCCAAAATAAAACTATTTCAGCCCCCCCCCCCCCCAAAAAAAAAATGCTTAGTTATTCAAATTTCGATGTATTAAAAGTAAAAATGTCTTCACAGAACATCCCAAACATAAATAATACAAAAATACCATACATTTATTTTGCTATCCAAAAATGCTTTCAAAATACCTACTTAAAATATCTATATAATTTACATGAAATAACACCTTCATATTTTTATAAAATCGTAGAATCAACTTATTTTCAGAAATTCAGTACCTAAAGGAACAGAATGAAGTCTGAAACACAACATATGAAACAATGCGCCATACCAAGTCACACCCCATGTTGGATTTTACTCTTAATTAACGGTCAAGTTTAAAGAAACTGGCATTTTCTAATATTCATTCATCAAAACACAACTACTGAATCTAAAAAGCATTCCTATAAGGTACATTGCACAAAAAAACAAGAATTATCTAACGAGAACCGCTTACAAGTGAACAAGTTTGAATAGATCTAAGATTGCCTTCGGGTCGCCAAACACAGGTTAGTTTAGCCAGGGATGCCATGCTTAAAAGATTATCGCCTTATTGGCGAGAAAAATATTTCAATTTTGTGTTAACAACCGAATGTCGCCAAATGGGGGGGGGGGGGGGGGGGGTATATCACAACTGTACCACAAGTTTTCTTCATGAAACATTGTTGTTTGTTTACCATTTTGCAAGCAACTTATGTTCAAAATAGTTGATTTTCGAAGAAAAGAAAAGGAAATTTATCTTTGGTAATTTAAAAGCTGACTATATATACTACATAGAGGTCTCGTACAGTTAGTCAAAAGGGCAACTGCCTCCTCAGGTTTAAAAGTAAAGGGGCTATGCCCCTCCACTTTTCTAAGTTCAGAATTAAAGATTGATCAAAAAATGATAAAGTTGACTGATTCATATGTTTAAAGACAGAAGAATTGACTTAATAACTGTAGATTTTACATTTTTTCAAAGTAATTAGGTGTTTCATAAAAAGTAAAATGGAGCATTAAATCTGAAGAAAAAAGTTGACCGTGGCTATGCATTCCGATTTTTGTGTTTGCATTCCGAATTTTTGAGTGGTCGTGTAATCAATATTAACATTAAACTTCAATTCATGAAACAAAGTCAGCTGTATGGGCACTAGCCACCTAACCACCTTTTCCCCCTGCACTTTTTTTTGGTACACTAACCGCCCATGTACGTATCTAAAGTTTGAATTGTATTTTTATGTCCAAATAGTTTTATGTTGAAATCACTATTATGCAATACTGCTGAAAAATGTTGATTTAAAAAAGCAAGTTTACTGATTCAATTCCTTTTTTAGACCATTTTTATTAATTTTCTAAAATTTAATCTCTCTTTCTTAGGGTTGTACTTCAATGACAAGTAAAAAGCGAGGTTTTATTAGTAATGACCATGAAGCCCGAGTGAGTTATGTGAGCAGTCAGTACCCATTACATCCTGATGTATTTAGTGCTGTGAGGCAAGCGTGTGTTCGTAGTCTCAGTTGTGAAGTAAGAATAAAATTGATAATAATATCATTTCAAAAGAATATGGAGTTGTGTGTTTTTATGAACTGATATAATTGAGCATTTTAGATTCATGCTTGGTACTTCATACTCTGTAGAGATGCACCGAATACAGTCGAACCTCCATATATCGAACTTCCACATATCGAAATTTTCTATATATCAAAATCCCAGCAAATTTCTATGTTCATTACATAGAAAAATTGTTTCTATATATCGAAAAAATCTCTATATATCGAAAAAAAATTTCGAGATATTCGTAGATTTTTTTTCCACTTCAGGCTGTTTGTCTCATGAAAAATGAAAATTAGGGGAGAAAATTATGTTCACTAAAGGTTGCTACGAATCTCATAAGGAATCTGGGGTTGAGGGCTGTGTAGATAGGTCGTTGCTCCGTTCTGGATTTCTTAAATTCCCTAAAGTTTATTTCAAATCTAAGTTGTAACAAGTAATACTGTAAATTCAGTTTCAAGCTATCCCTTTTGTCTGTTGATTATTGTTCCTAGTCTTTTTAGCTTCAGTAAAAATCTTTCAAGTTAAGTAGATTGATTTTTTACTTTTTTCTCGATTGCACTGTCAAAACGAAACCCCCCTAATGTTGCGAATCAAGTGAATTGCAGAAGAATGAAGATGTATGACGGCGCAAAAATGTAATTTCTGTTATTTTTTTATTTTTCAACTTTTATTTAAACCGATGCTCGTATAAATTAGAAATTGGATTTTATACACGAAATTTAGCTTTAATTTTAGTGTTTTAGGAGATTTGTATGATAAAATAAGATTGTTTCTATAAATCGAAATTTCTATATATCGAATTTTTTTCCTGAAATTTGCTACTTCGATATATGGAGGTCCGACTGTATTTGGTTGTTATTTGGTATATACTGCATATTTGTCAGACCAACCAAAAACTTTGATATACAGGAACCCATCAATAAATTTTAATGATTAATAATTGGTAAACAAACACACTTTTTATACATTGAATGAAAGTTACAATGTAGTTAACTAAGTTTGACAATACAATATTAATTCAAATTGTTACTTATTAATTCTATCACAGTTAGGTAAATGTTCTTTTCATTTTATTCAAGTATTCTCATTTTTGTGAGAAAAAATTAATTTATGGTGTGTCTGCGTTCAAATGTTTGTTTCTGAATTTTTTTTTCAGTACGACTAATGGCTACTGTCTTCTTCAATTCATAATTTTTATATTTATACATATACATTGCATAATTTTAATCAAAGATAAAATATTTGTCAGTTTTAATGATTTTTATCACTTTTGCTATTAGCACATTGTGGACTTGCCACGAGAATCAGAGGGCTGCATGCATAAGTTTAAAGATGCTTGTTTAAATTATCAAGAACAGGTATAAGTGAGGGTTATTTAAACAGGCCCACAATGTGTTAAGTTTGTTTCCCCTACCCTTTATGTTTCGGTTTAATGTGCCAAAAATTAAACTGAAAACCTTAATATATTGAGTTGGGACTACATTTCCTTATTAAAAAAGTTTTCTATGTCAAAAAGTTTTTCTATGTCAAAGCCTTTTACCTGCTGCATTTTAAAATGTGAGGTTGTCTATGATTTCCATCTGGAATGATGTTCTGTTTTATAAAAGTAAAAAATATTCTATTCTTTTTTTTTTTATTTTAAGCTAGCTGCTTTGCTCGGCTATACACTTTCTACCTCAAAAGTAAAAGTTACGTCAAGTGACGTGTGTTCAACAATTAGGCTTAAATTATAGAAGAAAACCAACAAGAATACTGTAAAAGTTTCTGTAGAAATGATAATTCTTAAATTTTGTTGATGACAAATCTAAAAGTAACGAATAAATTAAACAAATGGCAACAGATCTTTCTTCTCAATGCTTTTATTCACGCTAATTTAAATTGATCTCGTTTTCAAATGATATATTTCTGATTTGATATTGATGTTCCATTAGGCTTAAAAATGCAACCTCGGATTTTTTGAAATTCGAAGGAAGTAAATCAACCTGCAGGGGTAATTTTTGCGGGCTTTTTTAAAACAAAAAAAAATTGGATGATTATTTTGCTTAGAAAGAGCCATTTAATGCCATTTTTGGATTCTATAATTAAAATTCGAACAGCCGGTAATTTTCTGGCATTCAAAAACCACCCTACATTCCTTCTCGGATGCCCGAGTACCTCCGTGCCAAATTTGGTCGAGATCTGGCGTAAACTGTGGATTTCTATAGGGAACATATAAACATGCACACATATATATATATTTTGTGTTTTATTTACATAGAATTTTAGCATTAAATTTGTGTCCTTTTTATGTTGATAATTATTCAGTGATTTTTACATCAAGTCATTTAAACTTTTCTGATTCACTTTCTCGTGTCTTTTTTCTATCTTTGTGTTTTAAAATGGGCCCCTAACAATTGTCACAATCCTCTGGAATTGGTGGTTAGAATACATTTATTAAAATACGTTTTCAAAAAAGTTTGAATCCAGTTTTGACTTTTTTTCTCACTCTCATTATTTAATTTGCAAGGTATGTCCTGGAAGGGAAGGTCCCATATTCTACGGAGATGATCACAGAGGCCATGTTTTAAGTCATACATTCTTTCTGAAAGACAGTCAAGCCAGAGGGTTTCAGAGTTGGTACAGTATCATCATAGTCATGCGAGACAAAATTATGCTTTTGAATTCCTGGCATTTTCTTATTGACAGTATGCGAAGGATCATTCATGAGTTGCAGGAAAAGGCCATCAAAGTGAGCACTTACAGGCAACTTTAGTATCATTCCTCATTTCTTTATACTACAGGGTGGTCCGAGAGTGGGGGTACCCCCTTTTATTTTCAACATGATGTAAGTTATGGTTCAGTGTTTGTTTTACACAGTTACTTTGAAGGTCAACGGCATAACCAGAGGGGCAAGAGATGGCAGCTGCCACCCGCCCCCTTCCCTTTCCAAAAAAAGAACTTTACATTGACGGTTGCTTTGATTTCGAAATTTATCAATGAGTTCAACTGTAGTAACTTTGTCACTGAGTTTAAAAGTGTTTCCATCTTCTTTTGGAGCTCATTGAAAAGGGAAAGTTATTGGGATTTAGTTGTGTTTGGGTCCAAGTGGGTTTGGTACCACTATCATTTTAGAATTACATTGCTCCCTAAATCCCCTAATTGACCATTTATCAATGAGTTCAACTGTAGTAACTTTGTCACTGAGTTTAAAAGTGTTTCCATCTTCTTTTGGAGCTCATTGAAAAGGGAAAGTTATTGGGATTTAGTTGTGTTTGGGTCCAATTGGGTTTGGTACCACTATCATTTTAGAATTACATTGCTTCCTAAATCCCCTAATTGACCATTTATCAATGAGTTCAACTGTAGTAACTTTGTCACTGAGTTTAAAAGTGTTTCCATCTTCTTTTGGAGCTCATTGAAAAGGGAAAGTTATTGGGATTTAGTTGTGTTTGGGTCCAATTGTGTTTGGTACCACTATCATTTTAGAATTACATTGCTCCCTAAATCCCCTAATTGACCAGTTCCCTAATTGCCCAAATGATGGGCCTGCCCAGGGGCATCCCAAACTTAAATTTTTGGGAGGGTGGAAACTCTCAATTTGAAAAATGGAACTCCAAATTTTGCTGAATGATGATAAATTTGCCAAATAGAGCTCCAAATTTTGCCGAATGATGACATTTTTTCCGAATCACCAGACAAAATGTGCCGAATAAGAAAAATCTTGAGAGGTCACACTGACCTCCCATCAGGGCTCCTTTGATCTGCCCTCCCCGCTCCCCCCCCCCCCCCCCCCACCTTCCACTGTTGAGTTGATAGGCCCTTGTTTGAAGCCTTTGAGAATCATAAACATTGGTTTAATACCCGCCATGTCGTAACACAGTTGAACTCGGCCCATTGTTCTCACAGATGTTTTGCCCAAAACAACTCCAAAACTCTACAAAACATCTGCAGGAAAATGGCGCAGAATTCAGCTGTGTTGCAACATGGGTAGTGCTTGACCAATGTTTATGATTTTTAAGACTTTAAAATGGACTGTGTACAACATACATTAAAGAACCATAACTTGCATAATGTTTAAAATAAATAGGGTATGCCCACTTTCAAACCACTACGTACATAAAGTACTGATTTGTGGTTATAAATGCTTAACAATACTTGTACGTTGCATCAAAGGAAAAATATCCAGGAACACAAAATCTAACCAAAATTCTTCATGTGTTAAAACAAGACACACTAATATTGATTTTTTTTCAGCCACATTGCCATTTTTATTATCCTTCTATACAAGAAAGCACACTGCACCCTCTATAAATTGAAGTAGAAGTTAGTAAAATAGAATTAGAATCGAACAATACTGTTAAACAATATTTTTAGCAATTACTCCTTATTTTTAGTTCTTATTGAAAAAATAACTTATCCTATTAATTTAAGTTTCTTTTCTCATTTAAAATTAAATAATCTAACATAATGGTTTAAAACTTTTCTTTTTCTGACCTAATTAAACTAAAAAGTTAAAAATGAAAAACATTTTTTGCCCATATTCCTCTAAAACAAAACAGGCATTATGATTTTATTCAGTTAAATTTGCTGCAAATTCTCACTAGAACTAATTTCAAAAATTTTAATGCCACGTTTGAGTTAGTAGATATTACACACTCATTTTTCACTAAAAAAAGTTCCTTTTCCATTTTGCAATGTCTTGGTAGTCAATTGTAGGCATCAGGAGAAATATGGGAATTACTAAATTCTGTTGATGCAGATAAATTAACAGCAGTTCCCCGCACGGCGATGCCCATGCTAAAAACTTAAAGGAAGTCCGTTGAATAAATTAAAATCTATGCCCCCCCCCTTCCTTTAGGTTTTGAATGTTATTTTCACTCTATGCTTGCTTAAGTTTTGCTGTTAAATTAATTTCTTAACTTTATCAAGAGTAACCTTTATAATGCCTATTAGTATTCATTTTCTTTGCGAAAATTATTAAAAACTAGTCCCACCAGCCAACCAATAACAAAGTCAGTATAATTAAAGTTAATAATAATTTTAAAAAAACCTTAAATAGTGTTACGTTAAAACTTAAAGCAGTAATAAGTATAAAGGATTTTTTGCCAATGTTAAACTAAAATATTTTTCCAGCAAAAAAGGCAAAGACCAACAAATATGCATAGGTAAGCCACATGTGACCTGGGGCAGTCGGTTGGATTACAATTAAAAATTCATGAAAATGGAAAATGTTATATTTTTTTACGAATTTTTAAAAAATTTTGAGTTAATGTTTTTTTTAATGCTCTAAGTCGGAAAAGTTGCGATTGGTGAAGGCTTGAGAAATTAAAAAGAAATATTGAAATAAATAATACATTCTGATTCAGGAACAAGCATGAAAAATCGAAAAAAATTGAGAATTTCAGCTTTTCTTTGTGATTAAAAAAAAGGTCTAATTTTTTTCTCCCATTTTCTTTTTAGTAATTATAGGAAAAACCCTTTAAAAACGCACCATATTACACATAAATGTTCATTTATTAAGTTATCTTCTAACCATGCAGAAGTCCCTTTCTTTACAGTAATTAGCCATTTTCAGATAATAGAAGATCATGAAATGTTTCTATCATCCAGTACACAAGTCTTATTGTTTTTAAGTGTGACTTGTTGAACCTAATTTATAATCAGGTTTTTTGGAAATTTGGGCATAAATTGATCTGGGTTTCAATGTTGCTCTTATGTAGCCCTCTTGATTTAAATTTGCAAACTTCGAGTTTGCATTTTTTTTTTCCGTCACCACCACTAGTTTTACGCATCTTTCAATGGCTTACGTCAGGGCTGTCCAACTGGCGGCCTGCCAACTTCTTATTCAGCTTATTTCTGTTTTCGACATTTATCGGTATCAAGAAACATCCGAGACTACCCTTCTTGGTCAAGCCGGTGTCCCCGAAGTTTCCTCTTGATCGCCCTTTTATACTCTTTTCATTGTTTTGAGAGAAAAAGGTACAGGACACCTGCAGGTCAAGGTCAAGCAATCCAAAACCTGCCTGCAATTGGTTGAAAATAAAGACCCCCCTTACTGATTCTACGGCCTTTGTTGATTTCAAAAAAGAAATTGAGAATTTGCTCTCGTCGCTTCCATGTTTGGGAGCACATATTTATTATGCGAAAGTGCTTCTTCGACAATGAACTTTATCATGAATCATCACAGGAGCTCTCTCTCTGACAGTTCATTGATAGACCTTCTTCTGCTGGCAACGAAAAACATTGAGGTTGGTTCTCCTGCCCTTGTAAAGAAGGCGGATCTGCCTCAATTTTCCAATTAACATTTAAGCAAATTGTTTTATAATCCTCCTGTTTCATTGTTTTATAATTAATTACCTCTTATACATTAAGAATTATTATTCATTGTTATTGTATAAGAGGTAAGAACTTATTGTTCAAATTTTTCAAACTGCGGCCCGCCAGGTGATCAGTGATCGGAATTCTGGCCCGTGGGCTCTTTGCAGTTGGACAGCCCTGGCTTACGTAATGGCAGGGGAATAATTTTACTTCCAAGTCGGGAGTAGTGCCGGTTTCTTTCACTGTCAGGTTAAACAACTTGTTTCAGGTAAGTATTCACAGGTTTGAACTATTTTGTAAACATGAATGGGACCGTTTGTGAAGTTTTTGCAGTTCTTTATTTCAAACCAGATTGGCCTGTAACAGTTCAAGCTGAAAGTAAAAATATCTTTTGACGCATCTGATATGGTCGTTACATTTACGTAAAGTTTAAGGACTCTATTTGCAAAAGTGAATCATCTGCAGTGTGAGAGTGGGGCGGGGTTAAGATTTGAGCAATCATTTGGAAAACTGCAAGCTTGTTGCTTGAGATATATACAAAAGATACCTTTGACCCTTACTCAAGCATTTTTTATTTACTTCTATAGGTGTACGGTCAATTACTTGAAAATCTAGTGCCGGCAGTTTTTCACAACCTCTGAGAGGTTCTCCTATTGGTCCAGAAAATGAACTTGGACTGGTTGTTTCACCATTAAAATGGTGAAAAATTGACGATAAGACAACTCGATGAAATGAAATGAACAAATAGCCCATTGTGCAATGGTCTTCCAACATAAATTTTGAATTGACGAACTGAGCCCCTTTTCCACCAGGTATAAATTTTAGTACCATCATAATCTATGATGTCTAAGTCGTATGGTGAAATTCGTTGTTCATTTAGATATGAAACAATGCTATTCACTATGTCTTTGTCTGGTCCGGAGTTTGGAGGCACGTGGCTTTGCTTGAAGTTCGCGGATTTAAATCAAGAGATGGCTACATAAGAGCAACATTGAAATCCAGATCAATTTTGCCCGAGTTTTCCAAAAAAAAAAAAAAAAATCTGATAAATTAGATTCAACAAGTCACACTTAAAACAATAGGACTTGAGTACTGGATCGTAGAAATTTTGCTAAATATTTGATAATCTTCTATTATCTGGAAATGGCTGAATGTTTTAAAGAATGGGAGTTATGCAATAATTAGAAGATACCTTCAAAATCCATAAAAGAAGTAATGTTTATGTATAATATAGTACTTTTAAAAGGCTTTTCCCTATAATGTTGGGGGGGGGGGGGAAAGAAAAAATGATAAGAACATTTTTTTACAAAAAACCACAATGAAAAGATGAAAGTCTCAGTTCTTTTCGATTTTTCAGGCTTGTTCTTGAATCAGGAGGCATTATTCAATTTCAATATTTCTTTTTGATTTCTCAAGGCTTCACCAATTGCAGCTATTTTGTCGTAGAGCATTGAAAAAACATTGAAGCATAATTTTTGAAAAGTCCATAAAAAACATAAAATTTTCCATTTTGCCAAATTTTCAGGTTCAATGCACGATTGGAAGATATTATCTGATTTGAATAATTTTAAAAAATATTTTTTAAGTCTTCACCAATCGCAACTTTTCCGTGCTATACAACTCCCAAAAGAAAATTTTGTTTTCTTCGCACCACCCTAATATATATACACACATTTTATAGGAATGAAATTTAAATGCAAACTACATTGCTATTAATTTAAAGTGAAGTCGAAAGAAAAAAAAATCATATGGCAGAAGAAAAAAAATAAAAGAAAAGAAAAAAAATCTTTTTCAATAGAAAAAAAAATCTTATGGCACGATTGCATTTCTAGTTTTAAAATAGTTGCATTAATTCCAAATTATTTCTAAGCAGTTTGTAATTTTTAACTTGTAAATTGGTAGATTTTTTTTTGTTATCTATACCATTTTCAGCATTATCTTAACAATGTATAATTTTGTGTTACATATTTTAAAAGTAAATAACTGCTTTCATTATGAACAGGTTTACTCCTCTGAACAATCTGAAGCCAATCTCAGGGCTGTTCGCTTGAACAGCGTGACCAGAATGACAATCGACACTTTTCGTAGAAGGCGGGGCAATATCAAAGCAAGGTCCTTGATTGATTTAACAAGTGACAAAGAAATATTTAAATACCTTCACTTGGGCTTCACCTGGATTTTACGGGTCGGTGCTATGAGAATAAGCGAAAGACTTGTTGAAAGCTTTCCCAATGAAGATACTTTTATAGACTTAGAAAGACAAGAAGGTAAGGAATTTGGAAGTCGAATTTAAACTTTCCTTCAACTTTTAATTAGTTGCATCCCCTTAAGTGGATATTCTAGTCTAGAGGATTGATTTTAAGGTGATTTTATGGGCGTAATAGAAAAAAAAAATAGTTGTTGTTTTCACTATCCATTTTATCAGTTTTTTATTGATACTTTAAAAGTATAAAAATGTATAATTGTTGAAAACAAATTCAAAATTGAAGTCTGTTAGAGGCTGGCAAAGTGAGGACTCTAAAAAAAGGGGGCTCTTCTGGTTGACATGATTTGAATCCTCTAGGTGATCTGAAATATAAAGTTAAGGTTAATTCTTATTAAACAAAGATGTAGAATTGTCTGGACCCAGCCGATTTGAAAATGAAAATTTTTGCACAAAATGGCATTGTTTTGAAAAAAGTTCATGTTTTGGTTCCTTTTTGAACTTGGGTGTTTTTTAAAAAATAATAAAAATCAAAAATTACAAAAACCCCTACATGGGGATAATTTTGATCGTACTAAGAAAGTCTGTACCAAATTTCAAGTAATCAGTGCATTAGGGCTTAAGATATCTTGTCAACCGTATTTAAAAAAACTAGTTTCGAGAAAAACGCGTTTGAAGTTTGCAGTCTCATTTCAGCAAAAGAATTTATTGTAACAAAAAAAAAAAAAAAACCATAACTCCAAAAATATTTTGAATTTCCATAAATCCTCTTAGAAACTTATTTTTAAAGGTTTGAACTTCAAGAATATGAAGGAGGGGAAAATTGATTTTTTTTGAATTTCTAGACTAGAATACTCCCTTAAACTGTTTTCAATCAGTCTGTCTTAATTTTGTGTATTAAGAGAGCTTTTCTTTTAAACAAAAGCTCAATTTTGTATTCTATCTTGTTTATTTTTCAAATTAATTATGATTAAGTTGTGAAAAATTCAATTTACTCCCTTTTTAAATATTTCTGTTGGAATGTTTACTCATGTACTAACAGTGTCAAATCACAGTCTGTTTATAACAAAAGTATGAGACTTTTTTTCTTATGAATATGATTAATTATTGTTAAAGTAGCAGAGAATTATATTAAATGTGTTTTACAAAATAAATATTTTTAACAAATGCAACAATTTTTTAGTTTGATTGTGTATTATCTTTTTAAAGCTACAATTTATCTAAAAAATTTACAATAATGTTTTCTCTTTACACAGAGACTGATGAAGGTTTTATTAAAATACATTTGACTAAGTCTGGAGAACAAAACACTCTGAACAAAGAACTATGTGATAAACTAAATAATACTCATATTTCTGAATGGGCAAATGGTGACGAATCTATTTATTTTGCTTCTCTCCGGGAAGTTTACCAGGTAACTGGCTTTAGTTATTAATGGTTTTCTAATTATTAGTGAAAATGTTTTGCATTAAAAAAAATCTAATGTTTGCTAAGAATAAGCAGTACTAAAACATTTTATTTCGGAACTTTCTTCAACGTTTTAAAATTTGAAAATGTATTTTATTCAAAAACATTAGAAACACCAATCAGGATGGGTCCTTGTATTTCATAGTAGAGTTTTTGGGACTTCTAAAAAAAATTTTTTTTTTTTTTTTTTTTTTTTTTGAGAAATCTTGTTTGCTCTAATTTGTCTCAGTTAAAATCATCAAATTAATTTTCTTTCACCTTTAATAACTCCAAGTGTGACCAATATTTAGAATTTCACAAAATACATTTATATTTCAGTTTAAAAGTAAGGAGATGTGTCCTTCCGTTTTAGTATTCAGTTTAATAATTGATTCTCAATTTTAGAATTGTTAAGCTGCAAAATGTGTACATCAAGAAGTAGTAACCCAGTTATAACATACATGTTATCAAAATAAGTTTTTAAGCTAATTATTGCTCTGAATAACAGAAAGAACAAAAATTTGCAAATTTAAGTCTTTTATTTCATTAAATTAACTATTGGTTGCAAGTGTTAATTCAGAGTATTTTATGCTTCAAAAACTTGGAAACTAATGAGTAAAACAAGGAAAGCTTTAAACAGCACAGAGAAGTGTGGAAAGACATATGCTTGGGTTCACCCAAATGTACAAAAAACAAAGTTACTGATGTCATTCAAACTGTAAAACAGCTCAGTCATTCCAGCGAGGACTGCAATTTCGTGCTTATTAGCACTCATCAGCCCGACTTAGGAAGTGACTGAGCTGGAGGTGGAAAACCTCTTAACTTTGCTAGAGTGCCAAGCAAACTGATAGCTAATATAGAATTAGCACTGACCAGATGAGTGACTGAAACAATGGTTCGGTTCAAATCAAAGATTGAAGGCAAAAGGCAGTGGTATTTTCAGTAACTTCATGTATTTCTGCCTTAGCCCTGGCTATAGGGCGGTAACTTACTGAAAATACCAAATTGCTATTTGGGATAGAAACCATGTGATAAGAAAAGATTAAGGAAGACATCAGTGTCATTAGACAGATTGATTCTCAAGTTTTAATTAACAAAATAGAGAAGAATTTTAGAAAAAGATAAAATTAATTTGAATTTTGACATCTGGAATTCAAATTATGTTTTTCGCAATCACAAGTGTGTGTATGAGGCGTATGTTTGTGTGTGTGTGCAGGCATGAGTGTGTGGGTATGTGTGTGTGTGAGTAGTTGTGTGTAGGATATGGGCGCAACCAGGAGACGGTTTTCGCTATAGCATACCTGCCAACCCTTCCGGATTTCCTGGAAGTTTTACGGATTTTTATGTCCTTTTCCATTTTTCCGGTTATGAGCAAAATCTTCCGGATTTTTCACGTTTTGTAGGAAAAATAATTATCTCGCCAATTTTGGCGCTAACGATGCTTTTGTGGAACGCGGCACCGCGTTTTAGGCCAAGTAGCCAAGGAAAGGTTGCCGTAAGAGAATGGCACGAGAAGAAGCGAGGCAAGATTATGACGTCACTGAGTGATACAGCGCATGACTTCATCGGGATCCAATCAAAGCAAGCGTCGCGGCGGGCAACTAGGGGCACAATTTCGGCGCCAATTATCTTCTCATTCTCTCAATTCGAGCTGTTTTTGCTTCGTTCTTTTTTTAAGATGAGTAACAAATGTTACTTCCAAACTTTTAAAGAAAGCAATTAAAGTAATATTTACTAAACGAAAGTAATTTCAATTGATATGAAATTCATAACTAATATATTGTTAAATGTAAAGAGGGTAGGTGTCCTGTTTGATTTTATTTTGCGTTAAAATCTTGTGGATAAAAATTAAAAAATCTTCCGGATTTTTTTTCTCGGAGGTTGGCAGGTATGCTATAGGAGCAGCATCGTGAGGGGCCGGTCGAAAGTGGTGCTGCAGAAGGAGGCGGGGGAAAAATAAAATCATAGGACGTCAAATGAGAACAATAAGCAATGTGATTACTCAAAAAAGGCAGATTGTAAACATTAAGTAGACGCCTTCCTCCTCATCAAAAAAAAGAAAAAACACTAGCGAGATGATGATGCCTTTTCAAGATTTGTAGCTTATTTTCTTTTTCTGAAATGAATGTCCAATATTCACTGTATAACAGTTGGCATATGGTGTTTTATAATTTTATCTTATTATGAGCATTGAATTATAGTTTGGATTGAAACTAGTTTTTAGTTCAAAATAAAATGTATTTGATGTCAGTAATTTATTTCTGATTTGAACTATACAGTCCATATTGCTGGTTGGCAGTGAATACCTAATTTTAAAAAAATGATGCATTTTCAAAGTTGTAATTTCCAATTACTGAGATAACAAATATACTGCTATGTGAAAAATATTTTTGGATTTTTTATTCTGGGTTCTAAACTTGTTAACTATCTCTTTTTAAATGCGCTGCTACTCTGCACTGAATGTCCTCCATATTCGCAATTTAAACTGTATTGAAGTATTTTTTTTATCAAAAGGAATTAATTGATTTTGTTCATCTTTTAAATATTTTCTTTATTAATTTTTATTTTTGTATTTTCTGTTTATATTTTTTGTTGTAATAATGCAATGATTATTTTCCAGATCCTCGGGAAAGAAAAATTCCATTGCCTTGCTTACCATACAATTATTGGAAACCAAATAATTATAAAATCCAATTATTTACATCTGATGAAATCAATGATTACTTGCTTAAAGGTATCTATTTTCTTCATTTAAAAATGTTTTAAATAAAACTCCATAAGTTTTGACTATAAAAGTCTCCATGTGAATAAATACTAGAAGTGGTACATTAAAAAAAAAAAAAAAACAGCATAAATATTTATACCTAATTTGTGTACCGCGTTTTGTTAAAAATACTTGAATGTTTAATTAATGTTTTATAGTGTGTATTTCATCTTATCCAGCACATTGAAAAACTTTCTTGTAATATAGTTCATGCATTGTTCTTTTTTTTTTTCTTCAACTGCTGCAGATGCAAAAATAAACTTAAAATAGAATGTATTTGAATTAAAAACTTGCTCAACAAAAAAAGAGCTGAATAAATAAATAAAGTAATATCAATAACTAGCCACCTGCGGCGACCAGCTGGTTCGCCTTTTTACGCCATTACCCTTTCTATGCAAGCAAATTTATTGCTAAAATTTCCCAAAATTATGAACAATCACCATTACTATTATGGTAATAAATTGTTAGCAATGTATTAGTATCATTATTGTGAATACTATTTAAATGAACAAGGGATTGTTGCAAACTCTATATGATTTTGAACTTATATTTGCACTTGAGTCATGGCTACAACTAGTTGTTGCTTTTGTATAAATGTCAAAAAATATGTTCAAAAGCAGTTTTGGTGTTTAAAAATAAATTTTTTGAATTTAATTTTCACAACCTAATGAATATTAAATTCTTACTTTGTAAAATAATTTCCTATCTAGAAGTTTCTTAAGCCACTGTGCTCCAAAAGAAAAGGGATTTGATATCTTCATATTTACTAGTTGGAATGACAAGTACTGTAAATGCACTTATTTTTGCGATGTTTAACTTTTATGAATTTCAGGAGCCTGTCCTTGTCATGAAGATAGCCTCATGAAATATTTTTTCATAGTAAGTTTTTCAACTATCAGTTCTGTTCATTTTAAATTCGTGAAATTTTCAGCTCACAAAATCATCTATATTTTCATTTTGGCAAAAATTACGGCTATCGAAAATAAGTGCTTTTACAGTAAGCCATTTTTTTAGGATTTTTAATACAGTGGCTGCCGCTTATATGAATCACGTTTGTTCTAAGTTTTGATTCCATAAAGCGGCTGATTCAATGAAGCGGCTAATTTAATAAAGGTGGATTGTGTTTTGTTTTTGACGGTTTGATTCATTAAAGTGGTTGATTCAATTAACCGGAGTCCACTGTACTGTATATCTGTCAATATATAGTTCATTTATAAAACACACTATGATGTATTTTCATAGGATTTGCTTCCTCAAGGTTGCTATCATCCAATACACTACTCAGCTACTTATGAAGATTCCTGGAAATGTAATTTTCTCGGTATTTCACTAAATACAGAAATACCTGATCATGTAACTTCTTCTGAGTTGCACATTCAGGTCAAAATAATGAGCAAAAATGAAGAACCAGCTAATAGCCTTGAAGATTTTGATATTAGGTTCTACACTACTGCTACTCTCCCTGAAAAAAGTAAGCTAGCAGTTACTAACAATTGTAATTTTATTTTATTTAAATTTTTTAATTAAATACATCTCTAAAAGAATAGTGACACAAATCACGAATGGTTGTTATTTTTTGGAACATTATGAATGCAACTGAAGCAAAAGTTACATAAATCTGTCTCTTAACTTAATACTTTTTCAAAAAAATTTTTTTCCCCCTTCCGAAACTGTCTGTTTTTTAGTTGTGACAGGGTTCTCTTGCTTTAAAAAATCTGAAATTAAAAATAATGTAGATTATATCTCGAATTAAACATCTCAAAGACTTCTGTTTTATTTGTTGCATTCAGTTTGTTCCTTGCTGTGTTACTAATAAATTTAGGTACTTTTTTATTAAAAGTATGCCCCTTGGCTCATTTTTTTTCTTTAGCGATTTTAATTTGTTGATCGTTATTGTGAACTAAAAATTTTGTAGCCGGCGACATTCAAAAACTTCAATTTATAAATTCTTGGTTTACCATTTTGGTTACTTTTAGATTTCACAAATCGCTTTAAGCAATTTTTCTCTTGTCACAAAGGTAAAAAGTAAACAAGTCGCTAAAAGTTTGATGGAAAAGTACCTAAATTTGTTGCACACTCAAAAATTACCACTACTTTTTCAATCTACACTCGTTACTCAACTTTAACTTATTAAATTGCACAGTTTTAACGGAAATTTTTATCATGATGTCTCTAATGTTGTGTTTCAATTTTACTCAATAGAAAATCCAAATGAATGGTTTAAAATCTTTTATGCCTGTTTTGTTTCCTATTCTTACTAATATGAGAACTTCTCATTCCTTTCTTTTTTTCCTCAAAAACTTGAGAACTAAAATTCATTTTTGAATCACAGTACCTGGTTATCTATATATATAAAAATGAATGTTTGTCTGTATGTCATCCATGAACTCAAAAACTACCTGGCAGATTTGGCTGAAACTTTCACCGTTTGTTATTTTTGGGGTACTGGGAATGTTTATAGACCAGTTTGAAAAAAATCCGATCGATAGTTCCTTTTTTATTCCAATTTAAGTCACAATCCATTGGATAAATACGAATAAAATTATCGGCTGCAGAAATTAATTCGCGTGAAAGATCTCATTGATAAGAAGTTAGCTGTTGCAATTCTTCTTGAGTTTGAACTAATAAATTCTTTCTTTATTGTTTTATGGCTTTTCATACAACGGGGGGATTTAAAACTTTTTCTATTTGATATTTTTAGCGATTGATTGATCTCGCAAACTGCGTGAGTACAAAATTTGAGTATAGTCACGGCTTCACTTGATACCTGGACCGATTATTATGAAAATTGCTATATATATGTATTTTTCCACGGAGAAGGTGCATAATATGCTCATTGAAGCCACTCGCCACCAGGTGGCACCGCAGAGTAGCAACTTCTGCCCCGTTCAACCGATTGTCATGAAAATCAGTATAATGATGTATTTTTTTGTTGGCATAGCAACGCGCGTCAGGTACAGCTAGTAAAAATATAAAACTACTCAATTGTGGTCTAAATTTTATTTTTAGTATTGGTTTGTCAGAATGTGTATATAGTGTTGCTCTGGTGAGTTCAGCTATGACCTTGACAAAGATAACCTGTTTTTGGTGAGTTTAGTGAAAAAGGAGGTGTTGTTGCTGCAGATTTGAGAAGGAATATTTTTGCAAAATTACTTCAAAAGTAACCCTATTTGATTTAGCGACAATAACTCTTCCCCATTACCCGAGAAAGAGGTAAACGTTGTCAATGTCATAGCTCAACTTACCAGAGCTGCACTATATTTTAAAAACGTTAATGCCAAAATCACAATGCTCTGCCTCAAGATTGGAAAGTGCAAGATGTAAAATATAAATTCTGACTCTGTTCTTTTGGTCCTACAGAATAGATCCAGTGTTTTTATCTTTATTTATAGGCATTTTTCCTTTCATTTTAAAAATTTTTCATGTGTGTGTATAAATATGCATATACTCATTCCTTTTCTTTTAGTTTAATGATTATTTTTCTTTCTAACATTTTGTGGATCAGTCATGTATTAATTGGTATACCATGATGAACTTTGTGCCCAAAATATTCAGTCACGGCTATGAACCTTCAGAGCTAAAGAAAATTTCAAAGATCGGAGGTGGCATAAAAGTTACAACTGTACAAAACTTGTTGAATCTTGTGAATTGGGGCATAACCAGTCGGGAGGAGAATTAGGGAGGTATCCCTCCCCAAAACTCAGAAGTTTTTGTTTTTTGATGATAGAAAAACACAAAAAATACGGTCTGACCAGAAGAAATACGGAATTTGTCAATCAGCCAAGTTGTATGATTTCATCTGAATGAATCTAGTGGGGGAGAAAGGAAAATATATCAGAGTGGGGGATTGGATGCATGTGTTTTATAATCTCACTAGGACCTTATTAATTTATTGCATAAAATGAGGGGAAACAAAAACAGTTTCGTCAGAAACAACAGAAAGAAAATAACTTTTTTCATTTTGTCCGAAAATGTAAAAAAGCAAGATGGTAAGTTCAAAATTATGTTCTAAAAAAATAAGTCCAATAATTTTTGTTGTGGGAATGTAGTTCGAATATAGTTTAGATTTAAAAAAATGTTGCTCTGAACAAATTGTAGTTTTTACAAAACGGCATCTAAAGAATTAAGAGGCAAAAGCACACATCTGTAACAAACTACCACCCCTATAAACTAATAGATGCATCCAATTCTGCCTATAAACCAGATGTTGCCTTTCCATATCATTGGTGGTCAGACTATCCCCTTTCGAATTTTATTTCTAGTTATGGCACTGCTGGACAAAATATACCCACCCGCACTGTGTTAAAAAAAACAAAAAGTAATATTTTAGCTTAGAATATTTTTTATAATGTTTCCCTCTTACTTTTTAGCTCCACAGGTACTATGTGATATGGAAAGAGCAATCGCTGATGCTTCTTTTTCGTCTACTGCTCTTGATAGCTTCTTGTTCAGCACAAAAGAGATATGGATGAAGTAAGTTGATATATTTCTATATATCGGACTTCCTGACAAGCTTTAGTGATTCTTTCTGTTCTATGAAATCAACCCAAGTATTTATTCAGAGTTGTATTTTGGCATTACTTTATGCAGGGGTGCCCCCCCCCCCAAGAGGAAAGCCGCACCCCCTTAATCTGTTGGATATATTTAGATGTTATAGAGTTAATAGCCTACAGCTAAGCTGAAAATTAGGCAACTCATTTCCAACTGAATTTTGAGGGAGTGGTCTGCCCAAAGAAAATAAAACATGAATCACTTTTTAACATTGAAAACATTTATTTAACATATATTATAAAATAGTTACATTACAATAGTTCAGTCCTCAAAAAATATTAAATTATGCTAGGTCAAAAAGGATCTTACAGTAAGTCCATGCAGATGTCAAAAGTTCTGTCGGCGTTCCACAGTGAATTCTCCACAGGTAGAAGGACGGCATCGCAAGTTCACCATAATTGCACGCAGGTCAGTTCATACCTCAGGAGTCAAATTCACCATATCCAGGAAAATATCGAAGATGGACTCGATCCTTTTCTTTGCTTTGAAGACCAAACAACCCACTTAAATTGGACTATAACTTTTCATTTTTATGAACGCCATAACAGCACGCGCTTCCAAAACTGAGGACATCAATGACGAATCATTCAGAAAAAATCAGACCTCACCTGAGAGGCCAGTAGCAAAAACTTATGAGGACATGGACGAACACATACACAAACAACACAAAACGAGAAGACAAGTGAGAGAGATCGAGCTATGGCTGGTCTGCGTATTTATGGCCAGATCCGACCGTGCTCGTAACAATGTGACGTTACCTTATTTGCATATTGCAAGAACAGCTCAACCCAGGAAAACACAGCTTGCAGGTTGCACAACTCTTATTTAATTCGACGTTCAGCACCCAACACCTCAACATGGTTATCTCATGTGATCGACATGTGCTTTGTCGGAAGTTCACCGACTTCTGCCGAATGGCGGCAACCAATCATAGCGTGCCACGAATTTTTCCGAACACTTCCGATTCAAACTCAAACATTTGAGTGTCAGTGGCAGGTGGATGGGATTTCCCGTGCAAGGTTTTTCCCGGAATGGCAAAAGGTAAGTTAAATCTTTTTTTTTTTTTTTTTAAAACAATATTGGTGAAATCCTTCAAGAAACAAAAATAAAGGCATTGAGCCCAACTCCCTATAAGTCCATAAAAAGGGGAAAATACACCTCATAACAACCCCTTCTAAAAATTTCACTGGCACAGTCTGCACCCCCCCCCCCTCTATGTGGGCACCCCTGCTTTAAGCAAAAAGAGCAAAAATTGAACCAAAATTTAGATATTAGAAGGATGATCAAAGAATGCTCATATTGTGATGCACCAAGGTAGATGGTTGGCTAGTGAAAGCAAGCTGGTGCTGCCTAGTCAAAGAAATAATGATAAAAGCTGAATGCATTAGGATCATTTCAAGGTAATTTAGACATTTATGTAGAGTCCACAATGTTACCATTTTTTTTGCCATAACTTTTTAATTTATTGTCTGATTTACATATTATTTTATTTTGAGCTTTCCTACCAACACACCAACTCAAATTAAAATAATTTTCAAATCAAATTGTAAATTAAAAATTTATTGCAAAACGAGCTGATGTGTGCATCACATGACTTCCTTTTACTCCAATTTAATGTCATTTCCCCATTACTGGCAACTTTAATGTGATTCAACAGTTTACCTTCTAAATATCACCAACAGTGGCCAAGTTGAAACAGATTTAAAAAAAAAAAAAAAAAAAAATCGCCAAATTTGTCACCAAGTTGGCGACAAAACTTGGCGATCAAAAGACTGGCGATATATCACCAAGTGTTTACCAAATTATAACACCACTTAAGTTTGCATCGATATTAACAATGATTTCCCCCCAAAAAGGTGCAAAAGACCCCCTTAGGAACATCCGAAAGCAACCAAAAGGGGAGGTGCACAACTAGACCCCACTACGAGTCTATGTACCAAATTTCAACTTTCTAGGACATACCATTTTTGAGTTATGCGAGATACATACGCACATACACACATACGCACATACATACAGACGTCACGAGAAAAGTCGTTGTAATTACCTCGGTGATGGTCAAAATGGATATTTCGCGTGTCTATACATTCTTAGGCACTTTTCCGCATGTGGTCGAATCGAAAAAAAAACTCAACATTCATTTGGGGGTGAGCAAAATGGAAATTAAGGGCGATTTTTGAGTGAAAATTTTTTCGCGAATACAATACTTCCTTTTTTGTAAAAGGAAGTAAAAAGATCACGTTACGGACTCTACATAAATGTGAAAAATACTATGAAAAGACCCAGTAATGTAGTAGTATAACTTCAATTTAACGATTGTCAAGGGACTGGAAAAAGTATTCTGTATCATTAAATAGAGGAACATAGACCTTTAATGCAATCAAATGCGGACCAATGAAACGTATCATTATTGAGGAAATCTCGTATCATTAAATCCAAGTTATACTGTACGTTAAAATAATTTTTTAAATTGATTGTTTTCAAATTAAATTTGAACCAGAATGAAAGTCAATAGCTTGATAACAAAATTAAAATAGCACTCTTTAAATCAAAAGAATAGTTTATTATTTAGACTCATCGGAGAGTTAGTGCAAATTAAACGAAGTTACTTGCTAATTATTAGACCAAAACCAAGAAACTTCTTAGCTTATTTCATTTCCCGTCTGATAGATGATGAGCAGAATAAATAAATTTGTTTTGAAAAGGTTCAGAACTAAGCTGTGTACCTTAAAGGAGATATGCAGCATTTTGGGAATAACTTGGGATCAATAAGTGCTCTTTATAGACTCGTTTTAATTGTTGCATTTTAAATTACTACCGTCGTACCTCCATATATCAAAGTAGCAAATTGCCGGAAAAAAATTCGATATATAGAAATTTCAATATATTTAAACGATCTTATTTTATCATAAAAGTATCCTAAAACATTTAAATAAAAGTTAATTTTCATGTATGAAACCCAATTTTTAATTTATGCAAGCATCGGATTAAATGAAAGTTAATGATTAAAAAATTAACAGAAATTACAATTTTACGCCAACATACATCTATATTCTTCGGCAATTTAACTTGATTGCAACATTAGGGGATTTTCGTTTTAACAATGTGATTGAGAGAAAAGTAAAAAATCACTCTACTTGGATGATTTTTACTGAAGCTAAGAAGACTAGGAATGATAATCAACAGACAAAAAGGATAAATTGAAACTGGTTTTACAGCGTTACTGGTTACAACTAAGATTTGAAATAAACTTGAGGGAATGTAAGAACTTCAGAACAGAACAACGACTTAACTACACACCTTTCAACCACAGATTCCTTATGAGTTCTGTAACAACCTTTAGTGAACATAATTTTTTCCTCTAACCTTCATTTTTCACGAGACAAACAGTCTAAAGTGGGAAAAAAACCTACGAATGTCTCGAAAAAAATGTCGATATGTATAGAGATTCTTTCGATATATAGAAACAATTTTTCTATATAATGACCATAGAAATATGCTGGGATTTTGATGTATAGAAAATTTCGATATGTGGAAGTTCGATATATGGAGGTTCGACTGTATTTTTGTATATAAGAGAAATGATTTTAATGAATTTAAAAGGAATAATAGAGCTGGGGTATCAAAGAACAAGTTTTTCAAAGAACATTGATCAAATTTGTAAATTCTATGAAACACCGTTTTTACGTTTCTAATACTTATACGTTTTTTAAATTGGCCCCTGCAGAGTCTAATACCTAAACGTATACCTATTATACGTTTTTTCTTTTATGGGCTATTTTAAATTGGTTGCTTCAAAAACGTATAAACGGTGTTCACTGTATATTGTTGGAATTTTCATGCATTATTCCGAAATAAATGGTTTTAATTTGGAAATAGTAAGCATCCAAGAAATAGTTCATGAGTACCCTCATAGAATCATAGAAACTGGGAAAATATTGCACTTATTAATGCAAAAACAAATATTTTATTTATTGGATGTAACTCTTATGAACAAAGATTATAGAACACCCATTTTGTAGTTTTGCATAGTAATGTTAAAATTTGTGTGAAAGTATCTGAATTTTTACTTATTAACCTGTTTCAGCAATCCAAATCAGCTTTATATTTTTATTGTACCACTTGTATTAGCCACATATGATGGGGTGTTTGACCTCTTGTCAGTTCTCAAAGGAGGTGGCAAACCAAAAAGATTGAGAACCCCTGCTTTACTGAACACTGGTTAAGAAATGCTGTGCTCTTTGTGATAGTACTTATCTCTTTTTTATGAATTTCAAAAAGTTTACAGTAGTTCTTAAGTTAAAAGTATTGAAAAATTGTATTGTTTTTAAATACTGTTATTCTGTTTTTAGCAAAGTGAAAGTTCTCTTCGCCTTTTCTCGTGGTGGACAGCATGGACCAGATGAGACAAACAAATTATTGACAGTTCTTGGAGCACAGGAACATGATAAACTGGTAACAATTTGTGATTCTCTGTCTTTTTTACTTTACAATATGTTTGTGCAAAAACCAGGTGCGTTACTTTTTATGCAGAAATGTAGATGTTCTCTCTTTAAAAAAAAAAAGAGAGAAATAATCTTTTTATATTTAGATATAATGAGCAATATTCAATATACTTTTGAGCAAATTAAAGGGAATGAAAAATATTGTTGCTGAGTAGTTCCTACTTCTAAAATTGAACAGCTTTTCCCGAATCTCCCCATTGTCCTATATTGAAATGAAATCATTTTGAAATTTCCAACAAAGTATGGCTGCTTTAAAAGTTATTTTTTAATTTCAAGTGGATTGCAAAGTTCCAAAATAGTCCTAGGGTAATACTCGGTAGAGCTTAATTACATTTCCAAACTTAAATCCTAGACTAAAGTGTTGCATACAGCTAATGTTAGTGCTAATCATATTGAGAAAGAGCACTAAATATCTTCTCTTTCTATAATATTGTGGAGTTCATGCTCATTTTCGTTTAATGTTACAATTATTTTAACTGTATCTTTTGTTTTCATGCCCAGTAGCAGAATTGTTTTTGAGCAATCTGGCTACTCAGATCAAAAATTTAAAAAAACGTTTGCAATAAAAATCAAAGTTAGATTAATCATTAAATTGAACTAGCATCGAGAAATGCTTAAGATGAGATGCTAATACAATTATATTACCTGTGAGTTATATCCCAGAAAATACAATAGAATATTCATTAGCTGAAATTTAAAGATTCCGACCCCCCCCCCCTCCCCTTCAAAATATTTTAATTTTTTCTCACCAACTAAGAAATAGTCTGCAGAAATTCTCAAGAATCTGCCACTCACGTCACACAATTTCTGCTACTGGCATTTCAAAAAACACTTTGCTCATATTTCTTACTGCATATATAATTCATTTTTTGCTGTTTTTGTGTATGATATTTGGTATAAATGGTATTTATGATATTTGGTATAAATGATTTATATATTATAAATGATATATAAATATATTATAAATGATTTATAAATATATTATAAATAATTTATATGATATTTGGTATAAATGAAAAGATATACCAAAATTTATGCAGTACGATAACTTTTAAAAACCTGGAGTAATCAACTTTAAAACATTTGAAAAAAAAAAAAAAAAAAAGAACAACATTAAAATTTAACACTTTGAAGTCTGCCCGAGTGTCACTCGGGGTGACCTTTTTTGGTGAAGTTAACTAAGCCTGAGATTCTCTCGGGGTCAATTTTTTATTCTCTTAGCTATAAAAGTACAAGTTATATACGTTTCTAGCCTTTTTAGATAATTTCTACGAACCTTTTACTTTAAAAAAAATGTAGATGGCAGCACCAAGCAGAAATAACTATATTAAACGTGATAGAATTGGGGTTGAAATTCAGGTTTGTGATTTGAAATGTACCATACAAAAGCAAATTTCATTAAATATTGTTTATTTACAAATAAAACATTTTCAGATACTTGTTCAAGATTTAGGTAAGTTTTTAATTTAGTCTATGTAAACTTTTATGGTTAAAAATGTCCGATAATTTCTTACTAAAAATCGATTCTTATTTCATTCAAATAATTCCTTCGCAACCAAAGAAAATATCTTAAAGCATGTAATACAATAAAAATCACCAAAATACGCAACTTCCAAGTATTTTTTAAAAACTCATCCAAAGCACCAAAAAAACCAGTCTGGAATGAGATATGCGGTCGATTCAACAATTTTTAACCGAGTTTTTTTTTTCTTTTTCTACAACAAACTCAATTTTTCCTTATTTTTGAATTATTATTATTATTATTATTATTATTATTCATAGGTTCTGAAGTTTTGGATGACAGGCTTGAGTACCCAGTATAAAACAAGAATCTTATCATCATCTGTACAACAAGGTATACATGGGAATACAAGAAACAAGTGATGAACATTGCTCATGGTTCAACAGAAAGGATTTTAACTAGAGTTCTAATAAAGAACACTGCCTCAAACAGTTTGCATCTCATTGCAATTTTTCATTTTTTAATTAAAAGGTTTATAAGTACTTGTATTTAAAATAATTTTCGAATGTGTTGCCACTTGCTTTTACCTTATGGAGTAATGATTGAAATCTATTTTTGAAATGTATGTATAGAGATAAATTATATATATCCCCATATTTATATAAGTCCATAACAAATATACATTATTCATAAAAGTTTGTACAAAAGCATGTTACTTTATGTTCTGTTAAAATATTGTCCAATTACATTTTTTTTAAAAATATGTTATACATATATTTCTTTTCTTTTTGTGGTGAAAAATATTGTAGCAAAATTGTTGTTAAAAAGTAGAAATTGGCATATCACAAATCATAGCTTATATACTACTAAGATCACACTAAGTTTTTTTTTTTTAGCTTCATTATTGTAAGCTCACACAGTAACTGCTACAGGGGCGAAAGCTGAAAAAATTCTACTCAAGACTGAAATGTTTCTAATAAAAAAGGCACATATCCCAAAATCTATTTTAAAGTTCAAGTAAACAAAGGATATCTTTATACTTGAGTTATTAAGATTGCTAAGAAATAAAATAAATTATTTTGTTAAATTTAAGAATAATCTACTGTTCATCATAAAGTGAGTAGCAGTTTTCTCTTGCGAATTAACTAGAAAAGTTAGTTTATCTGAATTCTGAGATATAGTTCATTCACAGATAATTTGGCACTTATTAAAATTTATCTTGTTCTGTCTTACTCTGTTTCAAAACAACTTTTAGCACTAGAATTGCGGAAGGGGTCATTTTGACCCCAAGCAAATTTCTTTTTGCTAACTGATTCCTATGTATTTTCATAAAAAGCTTAATACTTCCTTGACTTTTCCAAAATCTTCATGCTGTGTAATAGTATACAGTTTTCAAGAAAATGGTATTTTTTTTTAAATTCTCAACTAAAGAGTTATATTTAATAGTGTTGGTAGTTGTCATTTTGACCACTTTTAAGGAAAAAACATACTTATTGATGCTGAAACAGAGCAGAAACTCAAAACTTCCTGTTGGAGCACTATATTTTAGTCAACTCTCCATAACTTGAACTCCAAAGGGAGCGGCTAAAACGTTCGAGTTATGGGAAGTTTCCACAACAATTTCAAGAGTTTGAGACTTGATGAAAACTTCGAGATAAAGAAATATTCGAGAATAAACTAAATTCGAGTTATAGTTATCAAGATTCGACTGTATGTTGCTAACTATGCAAATTCCTTTCGAGAGGGTCAAAATGACCCGCACCGTAATATTAGGTATACAAAGACTGCCATAATTCTAGAGTTGAAAGGACTGAAATCCATCAAAAGAAAGATTTGTCTTTCATCAATCCTCCAGAAGTTGGATTTGCTTATCTGTAGATTCTGTCAAGGTTATATGTGCTCTAAACTGAAACATAGTAAAATTATCAATATGGCAAACTCATTTTTTTTCTGCTTTATGCATTTATATTTATCATTTTCAATCCACTGGTAGTTGTAGGTCTTCTCTTGCTTAATGTCTGCTGCTTTTTGTCTCTATTGCTAGTAACTAAAACACTCAGAAATGTGTTGATAGAAAATATCATCAATGGGTCATGCAATACCCATGCTAAATGAAATTAAAATTCTAAAAATGCCTTGTCTGCTTTGTAAAAATAAATTCAAATTCTAATATAAAAACTTTTATTTCATAGATTAATATGTTTTCTTAGTAATTTAATATATCTATGAATTAAGTTTGTCAGGGTTTATATTTTTTATATAGAGGCACAACCCCTTTAGGAGCACCTTTAATTTAATCACCAAAAAGAAGTGCCTAAAAAGGTAGTTTTATGGTTTTTCTTTTCTACTGGAATGTAAATCTTATATAAAAAATTTGATACAATAATTATTTATTATGTAAATATTTCTTACATGCTGCATTAGTGAATGTTTTATGTGTAAATATATATGTTTTGAAATGTGTGAAAATAAAATATAGAACTTATTTTACATTGTTTTGGACATGTTCATTGTTTATTGACCATTAATGTATCACTTTAAAATTTTGCTTTTGATACTTTTTTTTCCTTGAAATACTTGAAACATCAAGTGGAAATAGCAATTTTAAGTTTTGAGAAACTATGTATCCATAATACATTCAGTTAAAATTGTTAATTATTAGAAACTAGAAAGTCCTCCCGTCAAGATATGACAGGTGAAAATTGCTTCTCTTCTTCTATTTTAACGAAGCAATTGCCCATTTGGTGATATTTTGATAGTTGAAATTGTAATCCTAACTCCAGTGGATTAACCCTAAACTCCAGTAGATAGCGTTCATAGTTCACCAGCTTTTTCGTTTCTTTATTCCCCTGTAATGACACAGTCATACCGATAAAACAGTTGAGACACTGGATCTAGTTCAGCCTTGTCTCAATAAAGCCTTTCCCTGCATGTTAAACATTACAAAAACACATTATCAAATTATCATGACATGGCATGAGTTTCATTGTTGAATCATGCGGGTTACTCAATCACCGGCTATTATTTATATGAGGATTGTGCAAATTAAAAAAACTGTTAACTAGACATTGAGTTTTCTAATTGAGAAAAAACTAAATTAGAAGTAATCACCTTTGAAATTGAGCAACTCAGCTGCTTGTAGAAATTCTTTTAAAATATGGTTAATTTTCTGAAAATTGAATCTGCCTATGTATTAGCATGAAGCATGTTAAACTAATTTAGCAAGAGTGACCTAAAGAGTAATAATAATATTAAAAAAAAATAATGTCCCATCAGTAAATCTGAATTAAAATTCTCTTTTCAACCTTGGCAGAGGACAACAAGCTTTGTATCCCTAACTATTGTCCGTTTTTCAGCAGTTGAGACTTGACCACGCCCCCAACACGTGGGATCGGAAGATTCTATATGCGTCTTTTGAGGATGAGGCTTCAGACCAACACTGAGAAAGGTTGCCAGTTGGCCATCGTTATCGCGCTGGAAGAAGACGAGTGTTGTATAATTTTTTAAGAAATCACCTCCCACCTTCTCTCTCGAAAAAAAAAGGTGTGCTACAAAGACAATTGTTCGACTTAAAAGTATTTTAAGATGTGCAGTGTATTTCTATACGTTTCGGGTTAATTTATCATTGAGTTTGCAAAGGAAATCCTAAACTTTCTGTTTTTTACACTAACTAAACATTTTCTGCAAACACGGTGAACAGTTACAGGTGAAATTGGAACGAAAATGTTTCATTCTGTTATGCTGAAACTTTCACAGAACTCAAACGTGGGTTTTTCACGCGCTTTCTAATTATAAATCTCTGATCGCATTTTGTTAACTTTGCTGGTCAACCATTTCTCACCTCATTATCGATCCAATTTTCTTCTTTAAAGCGTTTTTTTAAGTGTTACACAGTAGTATGGGATAAATGAACTACTTTTGCAATATTTCGAACTGTTTTACTTCGCATATAATGAAGAATTAATACATTTTCGAATTGCGTTTGTTGTTACTTTGCGAATTCGAGCCATTTTGAAAATAATACGTAGAATTTGTGAAGTAAACAAGCAAAAATTTGTACCAAACGATTTTTAAACTATCACTACATTGAAAAAATAATAAAAAAAGAAAACGACAGACGACAACTTTAATTTCGAATTTTTCTGAAAATATTTCTCTGTCACCTCATTTTCGGCCCATTTCAGACAGTCAATATTTTGTAAAAAATATTGGGTTGATGTAATCATGTAGAGACAGTATGAAAAAGTATTGAACTACTGTTTCAATTTCTAGGCACTTCATTTTTAACCACACATTTAAAGCGTACGAACAATTTTGGAAGCCACAGTAGGTAAGTTGCACTCTGTGTGACACATTTCAATACTTTAATACTTTTTTTTTTTTTTTTCAATATGGCTTTTATTCTTCAGATATGAAAAAAAAGGAATAAAACAAAAATTAAAGCTTTTTACATGCCAATATGGTTATCTACAGAATATTTGAATAAGTGCCTGAAACAACGTTTTATGTTACTGTTTTGACCTATTTATTTTTGTAAATACGAAAAAATATATATGCTTTTTTTTTTTTAATTTTTTTCGATTACTCTAAAAGTAATTCAGTTCTTCCAGTACTTTTACAGAACAGCGTTACGTGTGGGGTGTGGGGATCATAAAATAGGCAAAAGTTTGTTGCCCGTATTCTAATACAGATCCGAACAAGGACGGACACAAGGGAGGGGCGATGGGGTGATCGCCCCTTCCTTGAGTCGAGATGCAGAACTCTTCCACGGCATGTCTTTGATACTGAAGTTGAAAATTGTTTTAGCCTATCTTCAATAGTTTTACGAAGCTCTTGCTGTCTGGAAAATCAAATTGTTGCACATATCTTAACACTTAAGTGATTAGGAATCCGAACTTTATACAGGAAGTATTTCAAAGTTCCAAAAACTCAATTTTAGACGATTTTAGTGATATTAAATCGAATTATAATGTTCAAGGGCTCTTCTCAGGAAAGTTTCGAAAATTGAAGTCTCCCCCCCTAAAAAGAGAAACTATTATGGGACACCTTTGATGGCGTTAAGGTAAGGGATGGGGTTTGGTACACTCCTCCGCAATTTTGTAGAAAAAGAAGACCCCACCTCCCAAAATAACTGAAATGAGACGATCTTTCATGGTGTTTGGAAAGGGGGGGGGGGGAGTTTTCGAATCTATAAAAGGGTAAAGGTGTGAAGTCAATCGCCCCCTCCTTGAATAGTCTCTGGATCTGTCCTTGACTCTGAATGTAAAAGGCGTAATTTTTAGCAAGAAACGTTGCTATAGTCAACCTATTCAGTTGTTCAACATATCGCACAGTGCCCCCCCCCCCTCCCGCACCATTTAGGTGAGCTAACTTTGCAATTTTTGTGTCGAGAAAGAGCATTAAATTTAGATTTTAAATCAATAGCCGGTACAGTTTTCCCAAATTTTGAATTGTGTCACTTTCCTTGCCGGGGTGCAATATGATTCTTTGTTAAAAACATACATGATCATAAAAACATTGTGACTAGCGCTATCCAGGGGGGAGGGAGGGAGCCGGTCTTTTCCCTTAAAACAATTGTTAGTGCGATTTTGGTGACTTAGAGCAAACCTAAGGAGCCGTTCACAAATGTCACGATTGAAAGGGGTAGGGAGGGAGGGTTCGAGGTTCATGAACTTTTGACAGTTAGTCTCAAAGGGGAAGGAGGGGATTACAAGAAATGTGACTTCACACATTTTGGTTCAAATAAAAGCATTCGATATAGCAATATGTTCATCGAACATTGCATGAGATGTGACGAGGGAGAGGGTAAGGTGAAGTGTAACATCCTTTATGGACAATCCGTGTGGAGGTTAAGCTACTGTGTACTGAAGTGTTATAACTAACTTCGTTTCTGCCCCCCCCCCCCCCTCCGCGCTGGCAAATACTTGCCCTGGGGGTAGTCGTCATCTCTTAAGACGGCCTTACCGATGAACCTATAATTTTAAAACAGTATTCCAACCAAAGGCACTTTTTATACAGCACCGAAAATTATTACATATTTCTAAACTTTAACATTCATGCAATACATAGAGAAATAATCTTGGTTTTAATAGTCAATTGCATTAATAAATTTCAGGTTGATTTTTTATTGTTTTCTCATTTACTTTTATTTCTCACTTGTAAATCTTTTCTTGAACAATTGACCAGTCCCCGTCTTTGGTTCAATTAGGTTTTTTTTTTTTTGGGGGGGGGGGAGGCAACTTTTGTTCGAATAATGTTTTTAGCATTTTTTAAAAATAGCTGCTACTGTAGATCTACTGACTGTATATCCACTCTATATGATCTGAAATTTTGTACAATCCATACAGATGCATCAAAGACCCAGCCGCTAAGAGCTGCTGAGTCACCTCCCCCCCCTCAAGAAAAGAGAGAGGGAAATAGAGAGAGATGCTAAGTCTTCAAAAAGGATGCAACCCTTAAGCATTTCAATGACACAGTCTGTGTGGCAATGAAATTGTCCTGCTCCCCCCCTCCCTTTTTTTCATCAGCACTTGCAATTTCGAATATAGGATGTTATAGTGTTTAAAAGGATATCATTCAAAATTCAGAAAGCCTATCCTTAATAGAAATGTTTCATTCGGAAAACAAAATACCTTACTTTTTTTTTGTAAATACAATATTTATAGTTTTGAAATTTTCAGTTTAAAAGGTAAAGATTCCCCGTAAACGACAATTACGCGAAGCTAGAAAGGAAAGGAAAGAACACAAAGACATTTTCGCAAATTTAAATGCCCGCCAAAATTAGGGTTGTCTCAATTACAAGCGGTAGCGATCACCCCCGCGTTAAAATTAGCTCTGCTTTCAGGAAGGCGTTCCGAATTGTCTCCTCCTCATGAATGCACAATAGTGACTAATTTATAAGAAAAGGTGTCTACACCTAAGTAAAATGAAAAGCTCTTGTAGATGCAAAAGAACTTTCTGATTAACATCAGTTTCCAACATTGTTGTATTTCTTTTTCAGATTAGAATCCAAACTATTTCATGTATTCCAAAATATTTAGCTTTTATTGAAAATTTTTTAAAAGAAGGAACCAAACTCATTCTTTCAAACTGTTACACATTATGTGTCATTAAATTCGAGCTTGATTTTTTTAAATAGGAACAAGGCAAGTTTAAAGGCAAACCTAAGCATAAAAATATTTGAAACACAATTTTTTGGCAACTGAATTAATTAAATGTCCCCTAATATCAATTTTTGAATCTTAAAAGCTAAAGTGTGAGTGATAAAGTAAGGTTTTTATACCCTGGTAGTTTCATGGTTCCATCGCGGGGAAGAAAATAAATAAATAAATAAAAATAAGGGAAAGTAAAGACTCGTTAACCATTCATTAATTGAACCTTAAAAGAAAAAGTTAAGCTGAACAATAAATATTGATGACTAATCCCACCCTGTCTAAATTAGCATAAAGTTCAAGATGCAGGTCAAATAAAAAAATTCAAAATTTTTGCTTTTGTGATCAACATTTCAAAATTTACTCAAAAGAAAACCCTCTTGAAATAAAATTATATTTTATTTATTCACTTTTATAATCATTACATTTTTTATTTATTTAGCAGTTAGTACATTTGGGCACTGATTTTGGCAACTTTAATTGAAAAAAAAAAAAAGTAATCCATGTGCTTTCTAGGTTTTTAGGAAATTTTTAAAATTCCGTTTCTTTTAGGTTTTTCTGTGGGTTGAGAACGCTGTAATGGATTTAAAGTCTAAAAATTAAGATTTTATTTTAAGGCCTATAACCAATTCAATACTTTTAAAAAGTTTAAACATTTCACGACTGCAAATGATTACATTTGACAACACTTACAGTCTAAGAGGGAAAAAATGCAGTTGTACAAAACTTTGAGAGCGAAAGAAATAGACATGCATTTCTAAAATACCTATACAAGTATCATTGCAAGTTCACTATTTGTCTCGCTGGATTTCTCCAGTTGTACTGTTAATTGTGAGTGAAGTACTGAAAAATAACTTTTGATAACAGTAAGAAAATAAATTATATGCAGGCACTAAACTTTCATTTACATAAAAGATTCTTCTCCAAATAATTAAATGAAGACTCATATAAAACAATGCGTTTTAATTGCATTTATGTTTACAAATTAACAAGAAATGACTGAATCACAAAGTAACAATCGAAAAAGTATCTTTCGACATGTTCAGCAAATACTATGGAATTACACAAATGTATGGCCTAAATAAATGTTGCTTTTATAATTTATCGTTGTGCTATTTGAGGTGGCATTGGCACTCCTAAATTGTGTATTCCTCCGCTAGAAACAGCCGCACTAGGTCCCAGCAGAATCTAAAAAATAATTATACAAATCACTAAAGCCATTTTTTAATTTAAGATTACACACATGATGAAAAATCCTTTGTCAGAGCATATCAATGTGATTCAACCTGTCATTAGTACCTTCAAACATAAAAAAAAAATTACAAAATTTTTATGACCTCCACCTTGCTTACGTTCGACGATCACGGTTGATCACATGACAGCTATTACGTTACTGGTTACTGTCCGGTCATCACGAAAAAAGTCCCCGCCAAAATGTCTTGGCCTGTCTGTTGCTATAACCCTTTAAGACCTGAAATATTTTCTTGAGAGCACATGCAAGCAACGGTTTTCTTGTCTCCTAAAGCCTGGAAAGATACTAGTGACGCCATCTGTTGAGAAAATTGATACTACACATCTTTAGCTAACCAGCACGATCGTCCGATTCCGGCGTTTGTTACATAAAATGATCTAGGAAGCTAAAATTTGAATGATGTTCGACCCGCACGATCGTGTAATCTGGGGCTTAAAGGGATAACAACGAGGCGTGTCTCATGTTCCCAAGGGAAGCTTAATGTTGGAAAAACCCATACGACTGCACAAAGGCGAGAGGACGAATGGTGAAATGCAGCCAAAAACCCCCTCCTGCTAACCCTCGCAGAAAATGAACGAAGTCCGTTTCTATGGCAGTAGACAGACTCAGACTTAACAGCGGGAGCTTTTCTCATGAAAGACAGACAGTACTAACCGGTTGCTCAACAACCAATGCTTCATCGAATGCTTTGGTTGATCACCCGTTACTTGCGTAGACATGGCCAAGATAAATAACAAGCAGATGAAAAATACTTATAATTGGTCAAAAATGTAATGTGGTTCAATCAACAAATCACCCAGAGTAAGTTGAGATTGACCAGTAGATCAACCGGTGAGGCTCATAGAACGACATCGGTAGCTCTCATAGAACACTGCAGTTGGCCATCGGTCGTATTGTGCGATTAGGTTTTATCAATGAAGTTATCGCACCGATGACTAATTTAATTAGTGCCCTTTTTTAGTTGCAGAGTGTAACTGGAGTCCTTTTCGGAAAACAATACCTGTATTTGAAATTATGTCTTTATTTCCTCCTTGGTGATATAATACAGTGATATCCTAGGCGAGCTATTTACATATGAAATATGATATTTCAAAATAAGTTCTCTCGAAGCATAGATAGCTTAGTAAAACATGTAAAACCATTATTTGTAAATTTGCATTATGACAAATTAAGTAATTTAGTAATCAAGGTTTCAGTAATTTGAATTAAGGTTTTCATATAAAGTTTACAGTTATAAAATGCCTAATCGAGAGCATGACGGCAAACAGTCGACTTGGCTGACTATGAAACTAAAATACGGCACCTTAAAAGAGAGAGAGAAACTTAGCTACAGAAGCAACATATACAGTCAGCCAGAGTCATTTGCATGTATTTCAAGACATGCATGTGAAATGAGCATTTCCCGATGTTAGGACGGCGGCCAATCAAATGGAAAAGGAACTTCGTCATTTCATGACGTAAGGCATGCACGTGTCTAAGATCGGGAAATACGTTACATACATAGAAATTAGCATTTGTGACTTTGCAAGATAAAAGAAAATAGGGATTTAATTAAAGCCAAATATATCAAAATAAACGTGAATTATTGATAATATTATTTGGAATTCCCAACAGGTCGCCCGGTTGAGGACGTCGAATGCAATCCTTGAAACTCATGTTAACCATTTACCTGGTATCATTTTTATAGGACAAGGTTGCAACAGGCTCCTTTGTGACTAATAAAGACAAAGGGGCCAACTGAAGTGGGTTGGGAAACTGATTTAGGAGCAGTGTTCAACTAAATTTACCACAAAATTATTTACTATCAGTTTACCTGTCTCTGTTGTAGTCTTTGAACCTCTTCCAACTGCATTCTTTCAACTTCAAATATGACTGGGGCAACAAGGATAACAGAAGAAGAGAAGAAGATCCACATTGCAGATCGGCTGAATTTATACATGGACTTGACACCTGCTATGGATCCGTGACACACAGCATTTGTTAAGTTCCTCAGGCTTTCTGGAAACATTTCAGTCAGACCCCATAAACGTTCAGACAAAGTCTCATCCAGGTCCTAAAAGAGCATTTTAAAAACAATCGAAAGTTATCTGGCAATTTAATCAGCTACATATTTGCAAATATGCAATATTACGACAGGTCTCATATGCTAATACCTTTTTCAATACATAAAGATTTAGTGTAATGTCTAAAAAACTGGCTAAACTAATTACATTAAAAGTGACTACTACCCTGGCCTGTCTAGTTAGCTTTCAGCCGAAGATTTGAATTTGTTGGTCTGCCCTCACATGTTATTCTAGCAAGGTTTGTATGCTCCTTCAGTCTCCTTCATTTTGGTTTGAACACCTTCAAAACTCCTTTTTTAGTTCAAGACTACATAATTTTCCTCTATGACAGTGACTTAAAATACTTCAATCGACAACTTAACATCGTCACTAGGGCAAGGTATAAAGACTTTTTTGATGCAGTAATTTTATATAATTATTTTTTTTTCATGAAGATGTGATTTACAAATTGAGCATAGAAGTCATAAAAAGTTGAAGGTGAAAACATTATTAGATGACTAAGAAATTCCCATAAATGAAGTAAAATATGCTTACATGGTGCTTGGTTATTTTTTTCAAGTTTTATTATATTGCTTTTCCCTCCACCACATTCTCAGCAGCAAAAATCAGTTTGTCCAATCATTATTTAACTTTAACTATTTAAGAATACATAAGTAGATGCACTATTAAGTGGTTGCATTAAAAAAAAAAAACAATTTTAAGTAAATCACAGTTACGATATTGTAAAAAGGGTCATCCACTTCCACAAGTGATGTCATGCCTTGAGGCAGAGACATGTTCAGGAAATTGTGACAAGGGGAAGAGAGAGGGTGACGAAAGTGACATTACAGTTATTATAAACAATATGTTTATAAAAAATATGACATGTGATAAGAGGAGTAGTAAGGTGAAATGAAGTAAGAGTGTAAGTTGACACTTTGTGACAAAAGGGAAGGGGGTCAAATATGATGAAAAAATGTGTGGCATCATTTAAGGACAGCCTATAAGTACTCCTTCAAATCTCATTTTACTTCTTCAAAAAATTCCTCCAAAACGCCTTCATTTTATTACTGAAATTGAGTATGAACCCTGTATTTTCAAACTTTTTTTTTCAAACATGTCTAAAACTGGGTTGCTGTTTCGTTTCCTTTTTTGTAAAACGTCCTGGGTGGAGAAAAAAATTGGACAACATAAAAAGTTACTGATTTTCAGTTTGTTTGACAATGATGTCACAGAAATATTATATAATTTGACTGTATTATTTATATAAAAAATGAAAGATTTAAATCATTTATTCAAAACAAATTCATTGTATTTTATTATAATAAATTTGTAGTTCTCATTTACCAATAAAACTAAAAGGCCTAAATATATTTGTCAAATTATTTTTCATTAAGTTAAAAATCTACCATTCTTACACTATTTTTCAACAGAGCTACTGTGATTTTTTAGGCATTTGTCACAGCATGGTGCAAGATTTTGTGTACTTTCTTCGTAGAATGTTGCAGCCTGTGTAGTCAATCATGAGGTAATAAACTCTTTTAGCACATCATCACAGTTGTACCATTGAGCACCATGGAAAGGTTTCCTTCCGATGCCCAAACAAATTAAAGTCACTGGGAGTGAGGTTGGAGCCTTGAAGCAGGAATTAGTAACTGAAGGAGGCAAGTCCAATCATTGGTTTAGGAAATTCTGAGGCAAAGATCGCAAGTCGCATGGTTGAACTTTGACAAATAAGAGACACATTTTACATTAAATGAGTCAAAGAAAACTGATTCCAACTCTTTACTTTCAAATATACCACGTGACTTGGGATCCTAGCTTCATTCTCCCTACCTTCTATTCCTTCTTAAAATCTCAATGGTCGGGGCTGTACGGAGAACGGCCAAAAATAACTCCTATATAGGTGGCCTTTGCATAAATCTTTATACTAATAATAAAGCTGAATGTCTGAATCTCTGTGACTTGCATAGTGATTAGACCGTTCGACCCAATTTTCATGAAATTTGGAACAGATCTAGTTTGTGGCATGGGGGGTGTGCATCTCGAAGCGATTTTTTAAAAATTCAATTTTGTTCTCTTTCTATTCCAATTTTAAGAACATTTTACAGAGCAAACTATCATAACGTGGACAAGCAAACTATCATAATAAGAAGGAGCAAATTACCATAAAATCGGAGAGCAAATTAACATAGTAAATTGATGAGAAAGTCATCATCCATTATTTGTACATATACAGGCTAACCAAATGACCTTTTAATTTTCTAATACGGGCAAAGCCATGTGGGTACTGCTAGTGTAATATAAATTAATATCGAAAATCCTAGTGTTAAAAAAGTACGAAAAATCCGATTTAAAAACAAAAAAATTCAAGTAACATTCGAAAAAAAAAAGAAACTTTCCATTACAAAACTCATGAACCCTAGCTTTAAAAAGGGAAAGTTTGGAGTTTTTTTTTCTTTTGAAAAACCTCGAGTTTAACCCAGCCAAAAGGCTTGAGAAAACAAACCTTTCAAGCTTCTAAGCAATGGATTGTTTTTTCTTTTTAAATTAAAAACCAGAAAAACATTTGTAATTCTAAATTACGTACATCCTCATCATCCATGATGCTTGCCGTTTCTCTCCTGGATGATGTTGGAGAATCTTCTCTGCTGTTCGAAAGAACTGGTGGCTTCAATTCCGCTGTCTATCTCTTCAATAACAGGCATGCTAAGGATAAGAGAACAAGATTGTTGAAATACGTATATTTGTCTCTAGCAATTATGCAGGTTAGCAGCAATAGTATATTACTATTATAAATAAGCATATAACTAGCAGTATATTACTGTTATAAATAAGTGGTCTATAGTCTCATTTTTGCGACCAAAGATTCAATGATGCCTAGATTTCTGACCCTAGATGCGCAGTTTGACCTGTAAAGTTTGGATAACATTGGAGCTTTTTTCCCCCCAACTCAATGTGACTATAACTCGAAGGACACATTGCAAAAATTAATTTTAAAACGCAAATAGAATTGTCTCAAAAAATCATTCTGTTTTGTACATTTTACAGATACAGTAAACTGCTTATCGGCGGTCGAATTATCTGCAGTTCTTTTCATTTTTTAAACGAACTACTGTGTTATTGTTCGCTTTTAGATTTTACATATATTTTTTATATTCAATGTTAGTAATGTTTTTAGTTATGATTTAAATGTATGTTTGAGTGTTATTAAATTTTTTTAGCTTGTATACAGTAAGTATAGTTTTTTACTTATTACAGTGAAACCTCCCTTAACGGACACTCCTGAATAACGGACACCTCTAATTAACGGACATTTTTGCAAGTCCCAGTCCCTCAATATAGGCCATTCCATGCAATTCACTCTGAATAACGGACACTCCGAATAACGGACAGTTATTTCACAAAAAATTTCCCTTGCGATCGTAGCACTTCTGGTTTTTTTTTTTCTTTTCACAGAATATCTTAGTAACTGCTTGCATTACAAAACTTTTCATCCTCCACAACTGATATCCCCCCCCCCCCCGTCATTTCCTTATCACTGTTTCTTGGAATTAAAAGGGAATTGGAATTAAATGAGCAGAGGGCAGCGATTGGGGCTTAAAAGTTGGGGGCAGAAAAAAAAAAGAACTAAAAGGCATGGTACTTTTTG